>NC_047661.1:109126771-109341771 GCF_011762505.2 Arvicanthis niloticus | reverse complement strand
TCTTCTATTTTCTTTATAATAAAAAAAGCCTGTGAAAGATTGGTCATTCTTCAGCTTCCACAGGTAACTGCTGGTATTTATAGACTGACAGAAAATAACCTCTCAGTGGAATTGTTTTTATGTGAAATTCTTCACTTTGAAAGGTTTGCTGTCCTTGAAATTCTTTATTATCTTTTGGTAACACTGCTTTAAGATTCTGTGTTTGATAGACTGGAAGTGGGAAATAGTATCAACACAAGATGAGCTCACAAGATAATAGCAACCTCACTAATTGATGTCAGGTAGTCTTTATTATTTAGAACAAGAAAGTAATTGGAAGAAGAGAGCTAAGAGAAGCTGCATTTTATAATTGTTATCACTTTAGGTTATTATTTTAGCCAGTCTCAGTTTTGGGCATTTTTATATGTAGTGTAATTTTATCACATTTTAGGCTACAGAATACAAGACAGTGATTCATAACTGTGGATACCCAAAGTAATAAAGAAGCAATAAAAAAGAGGGTCTTGAAATTTGTAATCTCATGAGACAACTAAATCAACGAGAAGTAACCAAACATACATTAAGCATCTGTAGTTATACTATTTGCTGTAGAGCTCATTTCAGAGTGAATAATTTAAAAAAAATTATCTTCAAATATTTCAGGTACTGTTAGCATCCAAGGACATTTTTCTTAGCATTGATTCTCAGTTCCAATAGAAGTAAGTGAAACTCTGGTTCAATGCAGATGACTATGTCTGTGTAGCTCTCACCAATTCCAGCTATAACTATTCTTTTCCTGACTCATCTAAATTCATGCAAATGTGCTCTAGAATAGAATTTGTATTTCCTTTAATTTCTGGGAATTGGGTAGCATCAGAGAGAGGTTGAGTAACCTCTTTTGTTCAAGTCAGTACCCTTCATTCTTTTCTATTGAGACCTTTATACAAGGTTTTACTATTTTCTCACAAACAAAGGATGTGTTGACTCCTGTCAACATTATCAAAGCTTGAGAGCCTCAGTCTTCTGAGTCGCACCATCATCTTCACGGTCACCGCCACCACCACCGTCACCATCATCATCATCATCACCTTTGGGTGTAGGTAAGTAATTTCACTGTTCCAATGCAATATTCTGGTGTGGGTGATACTGTAGACTGACTACCTCAGGTTTTCTTGCTCAGATAATTGAAGCCATTTTTCTTTCACTCAGTCATGCTGGATAGGAAGAAACCCAGGCTCAATTTAGAAATAGAAAACAGAAATCCTCTCTTGTTTTATTTGCTGAAATGTGTTCCATTGTTGGTATCTTCCAGCTCATAAGTGGCAGCGTTGTGCCATTGCACATCACAGCCTGTCAATCAAACTGGAAGCTCAGACTGTCTCTTGATTCTTCTTCTCCTCTCATGTCCTCATTGGAAGTTAACAAGTCCCCTCAACTCTACCTTTCTATTATATTTTTAAGCTATTCTTTCTCATCTTCACTGAAGCTAGTATATGGTCTTATCTGGCTCATAGCAAGAAATCCTTGACTAGTTTCTAGTCATCCCTTGACTTAATTACTTGTGTCTATGATGGTTGTTTTTCTTTTACTGACACCACACAATACTGCCTTCCTCCAAATGCTTTTAGGGACTTAGTGTCATGTTTGGACAGAAATCCAGAGGTTTTCCCAAAGCCTGTCAAGGCTCACTTCCCCTCTCCCAACCCCCAGGTTCCCTGACTCTAATCTTTTCCTTTCAATATGTTATACTTACTTTGTAATCAAGACTTCACAGTTTTAATTCTTTGCCCTCCCTGTGTGATTTCTTCTAGTGATTCAGATATTCTCTAAAATGCTACTTTTTCAGGGAAGCCCATCTCTCTTTACTCCCATTTGTGCCTTATTCTGTATAACATTGCTTAATATTGTAAACTCCTTAACATTTGTTAAGGGGTTTGTTCACTAACTTCAGCACTGAGCTCTGAACTGTGCCTGCCAAACTATCCACATCATATGCCGAATCATCTGGTTTATAGGAGGCCACCAAAAAATACTATGTTTTGTGGATATATCCAATAGTTGTTGGGAACATGGCATTCTCTAGCCTTTATAGTTGTTATTGCAAATGAGGGCAACTTCAAAATGAATCTGAACTCAAAGGAAATCTCTATCACCTGGTAGAAAAGATAGATGGAGACCCTTTTCATGTATAACCATAAGATTTAACTTCTGGCTTTGTTTGTTTTATTTATAATTTAGTTATGTCATGCTTAATATTATATAATCTTCCAGAGTCAAGAAGACATGGATCATCACACATCCCAAATCCACAATCCCAAGTTGTTAATATAGTATAAATATTAAGACATTAGTGACCTAGAAATTCTTCTACAAACTATGATAACTCTTATGTTTATGACCTAGATTGTTCATGTGTAAGTATACTGGCATGGGCCAGTGCAGATTTCTGGAAAATATGAGCAACATACATTAGTCATTTATCATTAAGCCACAGAGGCACTGTATTAGTTTCAGCTGTGTTCCTGTTAATAGTGTTTGACATTTATATACCCCAGAGCTCTCTCAGTTGTAAGTGACTGAAACCCAATTTAAACTAGCTTAAGCTACGTGCAATATTTATTGGCTGGTGTTGCTGGCAGGTCAAAGATGGAATCTGGGCTCAAACGATGTGTCTGTGGCTGGACTTCTGTCTCTATCTCCAGGTTCTGCTTCTCACTGCTCATACATGTGTATTGGCATTTTTACACAGATGGGCTCTCATTATCTAGCAGAAAGTGATTCCAAACCTTAATCACTGTCACTTGTGAGCCATATAGAGCCATCAGTGCTGAAAACATGAGGATTCAGGTTGGCCAAGCTGAGGTCAAGAACCTGAAGTGTACTTGTGTTGAGGGGAGAATAGTATATATTTATTGGATCAGACTTGGTCATGTTCCCACTCTTTTACTACAGGGAGTAATTACATGACTGACAGTTCTTCCTGGAACCACCAGGAACAGGAAAGACATTCTTAGAAACCAAGAAAGAGTTGGGGATCATGTGGTTGGCTGAAACATTGCAGTTGTTTCTTTGATACACCAATGTTTCTTTATATTCAACCAAAGAAAGACAATGCATTATAAAAAAGAACTCAGTCAAGAGTGATGCCATGTTTATTATATCACGTTAGTTGAAAATACAGTACTTGGATTGTTAAATATGTAATGTTAGCTATGTCTTGAATTATAACATTAGAAATATTAACTGGAATCAGTTATACAAAAGACAAAAGGGGAAATGGCCAGAGAAGATAAAAATAATGAGACTGAAAATCAAGATAAGTGGAAGATATTCTATGAGAGGGAAACAATCATAAATGTAATTTAAACCAGAGATTTTAAATTTACTAATCACATGTATATCATGGTTTATTTAAGACACAATTTAGTTTCTACTGTTCAGTGCTTCTCATGATAGGCCCATTCATGTCAAAACGGTCTCATGCATGCTCTCCATGTCTTCTTATGGTTCTCTGTAAAACTCATGTCTCCCCTGCTACTCACATAGAATAGAGAAACCTGTATTTTGCCCATTTCTTTCCCTGTCCTGGATCTTAACTCTCATGCTTACATCCCTCCTCTCCTCTCTCCTCATCCTCTTCCTCCTCTTCCTCCTCTTCCTCCTCCTCCTCTTCCTCCTCTTCCTCCTCTTCTTCCTCCTCCTCCTCCTCCTCCTCTTCCTCCTCTTCCTCCTCTTCCTCCTCTTTCTCCTCTTCTTCCTCCTCCTTTTCTTTCTTCTCCTTTTTCTTTCCTGTCCTCCTCTTCTTCCTCCTCCTCTTCCTCCTCTTCTTCCTCCTCCTCCTTTTCTTTCTTCTCCTTTTTCTTTCCTGTCATCCTCTTCCTCCTCCTCTTCCTCCTCCTCCTTTTCTTTCTTCTCCTTTTTCCTGTCCTCCTCTTCCTGCTCCTCCTCCTTCTTCTCCTTCTTCTGTCTCTCTTTATCCACACACTACACCACACACACACACACACACACACACACACACACACACACACCCTTGTCCTTGTGACCGTCCTTCTAAGAAAATACAAAGTTTATCCCATTAACAATAGCTTGAAGAGATCCTGGGATATTCTTTTCTCTTTGCTCACTAGAATAATTTTGAGGGACAAAGACATTTAGAATCTTCCTTGGTTAACCAAGCTAGCTTACAATTTTTTGTAGTTACTTATCTTTTCTGCCCAGGACAAATGCTGTTAAAGTTGCTCTTAGGACACCAAGCTAGGTGCAGCTCTTTACTCAGGCCTTTTTACTTACAGCCCCTAGTGAGTTCCAGGTCACTTAATTTGTTTTTCTTTTTCTATCTACTGCCATTGACATTATTTGATAATGCTTACAATACTTTGTAAACTAATGTGGTCACTATTAGTTATCTCCAACCCTCTTTTGTCTCTGGAAAATAGGAGACCATTTACCATGTGGTAAAATTGTCTCCTGACTTGGCAGCAACAGTGTGGTTAGTAGATTACATCCCAGTGGGTCAGTCCTGCTGTACCAATACAGAGACCAAAGAGGGAGCTAAGAGCAAGCCCTAGGGTAGCTTTTCTTGGAACCCAGGTTGGGTCTCTTTACTCTAGCTCATTCAGTAAGAGATAAGCAAGGCCTGTGATGGAAATGAACCCCTAAGGATGGATTTGGTTTTACCTCATATTTTCCAAAACTTTATTATCTCACAATGGGTTTGGAAAGTATTTGCTAACTTTTGGCATGCTTTTGCTTGTTTACTTTTGAAGAGACCCACAAAATATCTTACTGAAGAAGTCATGGCGAATCTCATTGCTGAACAATTAATCAAAATATATCCACTAAGTCAGAGTGTTCTTCATGTCACCCGTTGAGCATATCCTTCCCCTTTCCATTAATGAGTGGGTCTCTATAATCACGCATCTGACACACAGCTTTTTTGATTTCACTACCTACATTTGCTTAAGTCTTTAAGAGTAATTTACAGTGTAACAATTTTGATAGTTGTGAGTACATGGGAGTGAGAGGCAGGCTAGGCTCGCCTTTCCTCAGGAGACTGGAAACACACCATGTGTTTGACAAGATTTTGAAAACTTTTCCCCAAAGGGTAAATTTCAACAGACATGTGGTAATGAGCCATGACTGAATACAGACAGCACAGTTAATCTCATATAGGCAACATGCAGTTGAAACTTGGGGCTCTTGGCTCTAACATCTTGCCCTCCTCTGTTTAATTTTTTAAGTGCATCACTTTGAAAGGGAGAAGTTTCCTACATGTCCACAGGGTCTATTTCTTCCTGTGAAGCAAATAAATGAGACACGGATCTCTCTACAAATTCAGTTACACGTATGAAGACTGTCATGAATACCTTCTCCACAAAAGTTTATGTATCAACAACATACAACTTTAACATTGTCAAGTCAAAATTATAGTCTTATCTCACATTATGAAGACTCCATTTCTTTTTAAAAGGTTATTTTATTTGTTTATACAGTATATATATATATATATATATATATATACTGTATACATATGTGTGTGTGTGTGTGTGTGTGTGTGTGTGTGTGTGTACTCATGGAGGCTAGAACAGTATCAGTATCTTCTTGAGCTGGATATAAAAGAAGTTGACCGTGATGCTGGGAACTATATTTGTGTCCTCCTTGTGAGCAGAAAGTGCTTTTAACTCCTGAGCCATCTCTCCAACTCTCTTAACTCTTATTTTGTTAATTTCATGTTTCTCTGTCTAAAACTTGACCTGGAGTATTGAAATGTTAATGAGGTATATGGATCTATGTATGTGTGTATGCATGGCTATCATATATATACATACATATGTAAATTACACTATATTACATGTACACAGTATTATCTATAACTATATAATTATATATGTAAGTAATATATGTGTGTGTGTGTGTGTGTGCACATATATGTATACACGCACACTTGTACATGTACATAGCTAAAGCCTTCTGTATTTAGCAGGTTAAAACACTAACAGTTGTAGTGCATAAATCTCAGCATAATACCAAAGAGTAGAACTCTGGATGAGCATTTCAGAGCGAAGATTATGTATTCAATTAAAGCCAAATTGACCATTTCACCTTCATTCCATATAACAACATAACAGAATAAGAAAGGCAATCCGATACTTACTACGGCTGCTTTTCCTCTGTGTGCTCAGCTACTAACTGAGATCTTACTTCACACATTTCTCTGGTTATGTATCTTCTAGCAGCCTTTATGGAAAGAAAGTCAAGTTCTAAGAAGCTAAAGTGAAGGTAGTCACAAGTAGTAAGCATGCAATTCAAGAGTCCACTTTGATTTTGACAGGTCATGCGATGGATGCTGAAAAGATTCTCTGCCAATGTTTTTTAATGATGCTTATAACCAATGCTCTTGTACCATGCTTGGATAACTGTAAATGACCGACACAGGAGGGTGAGGCTAGCAGAAGAGCAAAAGATATTTTTTTTTTTTTTACCTAGGATTTCATGAGAACAATAATTGAAGGATCACTTATTTCAGAGTGATGGCCAAATAATACACATTGGGCAGGACTGCTTTTCTGCTCGCTCTTCCAAAACAACCTGAAATACAGATGTTACCATTACATTTACAATGAAAAAATTTCTTCCTTGAAAACTAAATTAAAGCTGGACCATGGAGAACCATGAAGTTCATGTTCTTTGTGGCTTGATTTCTTTGAGAAAGTTTTATAAACACTTCCTAAACGTTTTATGAGCTATGAGAAGAGTCGAGGGAAGCTCAGCCACATGAAGGTTATATTTTAAGTACATTGCTGGAAAACATACAGTAAAATAAAATAAAAAAATGTTCACCCACGTTTCTTGACCTGTTGTGGTCCTGCGGTGGTTGTGCCTCAAATTGCATTAGTCAACCAGCTGGGATGCTTTTGAATCTCCTGTCACTTGCAAAAATTAGGTTTTTCAAATGTACGGATATGTAGGCCAAAGTCTTTATTTCAGGTCATTTGTCATTTTGTTAAAAAAAAAAAAAAAAAAAAGTTGTTTCTTTGGTGGAGACTATTCTCAACTTCTAAAGTATTGATCAAATTTGTTTCGTCTTACAGATGACATTTCAGAGAGTTCATATTAAACCCAGAGCTTTTTTTCCTTTTGCTATCTGTGACTTACATTCAGAAATTGTTTATGCTGAAACTCAGAGGTGGTTGGTCTGGTGTTGCAGTATTTTCTTCTCTTCAGCATCTGTATGTTTCTCCTTCTGTTATCTCCAGATGAGTGGTTATCTTGGACTAGAGGAGCTTTGGTTAAGTCAAGTAAGTTGAAGTATGTATGGAATGTTGACTTTAATGACTGTTAGCAGATTATATTCCAAGTTGGCTTAGGATCTCCAACACTATGTGTTCTGACTTAGATGACAGTTAAGTGACAGCATTGTTTACATAGGAGAACATACCAATGGTCAACCCTGAAAACATAATACAGATTGAGCAGGCTATATTTATGTGTATATACATATATATGTAATAAAACCTAAAATATAGGCCATGAATTTGAAAGAACCAAGGGTTGAGAGGGAGAAAAGGGATGGGAGAAATGATTTAATTATAGAATAATCTTATATACTTTATGTTCATTTAAACACAAGTCAGTATGCTTGTTTTTCATTTTACAGTATGCATTTTGTTCTTTCTTGCACTGGGCTGTGGAACTAATGTAGTGCTGGAGTGACAGAATTAGCTAACTTGTCTATCATTCACTTGTTTATCCATTCTATGCCAGATACATGGAACATATAAGGATGTGGTACTTAACAAGATACCCAAGTCTTTCCCCTAACAGGATCTAGTGATCTTGGCTGAGTTTCACAAACTCTCTGAACATCTGTAAACAGGGGAACTAAACCAAATGGCTTGGAATGTGCTGTCAAATCCTGAGTTTCTAATCTCCACCATGAACGCAGATGGAAGACGTAGACAGGCTTCTACACTTTCTTTTCTCTCATTTCTTCTTTTCTCTGACAACACTAGATGCTCAGGGAAAGACTTAAATGAAAGCACTTCTTTGGAGAAAGAAAAGGTATGTTAGAAAGGGGAAATGGGGAAAGGGGATAACATCTGAAATGTAAATAAAATATCTAATAAAAAAAGAAAAAAAGAATAATGTAATGAGCAGAAAAGAAAGAGAATGAGAGAAAATAAAACAAAAGAAAATATCCCAACTTACAGGATTTTCAAGCCCGTGGTGGTTTCAATTTGGAAAGCTTTTGAAATAGGGAACATTTTTCTTGGTGTGCCCTTCATGCTCTCTCCAACCCATATTAATTCCATGCCATATTTGCATAACTTTGTTTTCCTCCAAACCATGATTAAGAAGTCCATGAATAATCTATAGCACTTCCTGAATGCTTCATTCAGGCACAGCTGAAGAGTTTTACGTACATTATTCCCCTAAGGAGGACTTTATGATTGCCTTCAGTTTCAGTCAGGGAGTTTAAATAACTCGTCCATGTTCCACAGTTAGAAAGTGGCAGAGAAGATTGAGTGCCTTGTTGCCTCCCACAGACCCCAGCTTATCCCCTAACTGAATAGCCTCCTCCACTGCTTTACGGCTTTCCATCATCATCTATTAGGAAACACGACTAATGAAAGCTTTCTAGTGTCTTTCCATCACACAGGATCGTGAAGCCAGTTAGAATTTTGCCCTTCTTTTATTTTATGCTGCTATATTAAAAATTAAAAAGGTAATGATATTTTAGTTTTTACTTGTTTTAGTTTTCTTGGACTGAAGCAACAAATTATCAAAAGCTTAGTGGCTTCAAATGGCAGAAATATTTTATTTCCTCATTCTGGCTGCTGGAATTCTAAGGTCAATTTATTGATTGGCTGGGTGAACTCGTTCTGAAGACTCTGGGAAAGAATCTCATTTGTGCCTCTCTCCTAGATTCTGGTGGCTGAATAATCCTTTGCCCCACTCAATCTGTGATCTGTAGACTTGTCTGATGGTTTCCACCTCTATTTTCATATGGCTTTCCCACAGAAGTCGCTGTGTCTCTAAACTATCTATATGAGTATAAAGCATTGACTTTATGGCTCTGCTTAAATAAAATTACTGGATTCTGAAACTCTACATGGGCTCACAGGAGCAAGCTTTGGAAACTGATTAATCTTGGAGAGGACTCTATACAAATCCACTATATTATTTGTTTTAATCTTTTAAAATTATTATTATGAAATTATTTTATTTATTTACATTCCTAATGTTCCTCCCTTTCCTGGTTTTCCCTTCAAGAATTCCTCACTCCACCCCCTGCCCCTTGCCTCTGTGAAGGTACCCCCCCCCACCTACCCACCCTCTGATCCCCACCCTGAGCATCCCCCTTCCCTGTGGTATCAAGTCTCTATAGGATTAGGCTCATCCTCTTCTACTGCAGCCATACAAGGCAGTCCTCTGCTACATAAATGCCCATGTATGCTCCTTGATTGGTGGATTTCTGTGAGCTCTCAGGTTCTGGGTTAGTTGATATTGTTGATCTTCCTATGGGGTTGCCACGGACCACAAGCAAAGTCAATAATGTTACAAGAACATTTAAGAAAGATGAACTTGAGAAGTCCAAAATTAAGTTGTTATCTTAGAGTTTTACTGCTGTGAAGAGATACTATGATGAAGGCAACTCTTATAAAGGTAACCATTTAATTGGGGCTAGCTTACAGTTTCAGAGGATCAGTCCATTATCATCATCATGTGTGGGTAATTGCTAGAGAAGCAGGGTTCCTCACACCGCTGGGCTGTAGGTAGTTGCTGGGAACACTGAGGGTTCCTTCAAGCTGGAAGTTAGGCATGGCTGCTGTGGCTCCACAGCTCCTCACTACATGGTCCCAATGACACGAGAAAGTCCATGGGTTTTTTTTACTGGCTTTAATGTCACAGCAGATGGTGGATGGATCTGGATGCACTCCCAAAACCCAGGGCAGACCTGAGTTAAATAGGGAGGGAGAGAGGGGGAGGAGCTGGGGAAGAATGCTTAATTGGCTCCACCCTCTGACCTACAGGTACCTCATTAGTATGTAAATCTCTCTAGGGCCTGAGGCCTGTTCCTCCTTACTGTTGGCCATAGACCTCTCTGTGGGAGTGGTTGTTGGAGGGCTGAAGCTAAATGAAAAGAACCAGGGCCTGGGAGCAGAGCTGAACTCCTGCCTTCCAGTAAGGTTCTGGGGTTCCAAGCTCATGCTAGACCAAGCACCCAGCTGCTTCTCACAGCCCACCGCCCCACAATCGTGGGAAGTGTGACATTGTACAGGCATACTTGGGGCTTGAGGTCCTGAAAGTTCTATGTCTTGATCAGAAGACAGCCAGGGGAGACTATACCACACTGGCAAGACTTGAGTCTATCTATCTATCTATCTATCTATCTATCTATCTATCTATCTATCTATCTGACTTCAAAACCTGACTACAAAATGACTGCATACTTGCTCCTACAATCTGCTGATTATGATGAAGGGGCCCAGCTCCAATGTTCTCTAATATTGCAATATCTGACTAACTCAGGGAAATATCTTATACTCACCTGTTTATGTACCTTGGAGTTATGTCACCAGCCTGCTGTTTCTATATGTGCTCCTAAAATTCTGTTCATTCGAGTTTATGTGGCAGTTTTATTACTTAGGCATAATTGATTAATTTACTGGTCACAGGTGATTAACTTACCTCAGCCCCTCTTCTCTTCTTTGAAGTTGGGGGAGGGAACGAACTTCCTAACCTTCCAGTGACTGGTCCCTATCCTGAAGCCTCCAGTTATACAGTATCCAGGAGTAAGCAGTGGAAAATTATGGACAATAACTGGGAAGACCTATGTAGATAAAGTGTTGAAGGGATACTTTACAGAGAAGGGAGAAATAAAGAAAAGACTTAGAAAGTCAAGTTCCAACTCAATGTAAACATTAGAAGTGCAATTGGATTTCTCATCTCCAGACAAGAATAAGGCTGTATGAATGTTACTGGAGGAAGTCTCATAGTGCTTTATGACAGATATCTAGATTCTTTGTGTTTCCAATGACCAATTAGATAAGAAATAGGGAAATTAATAGTAGTGAAAGTAGATTTATTAAAGTAAGAGTAAAAGAAAGAATGTATTCCCCATAATGGGAGCTGGCTTGAGGAAGCAATGTGACAGAAAACCTCGAGTTCCTTTTAGTGTTCCTTTCTGAGTTGAAAAGTGGAGAGGGGTCTGGTTCCGTGGGAAAGAATGGATAGGTCCTTATCCTAATCAGCAGATAGGCCAATATAGAACTCTAAATGATCTCATTGTGGTTGAGTATATGTCCCATAAGTTAACCATATGTATACCCACACAAACACATAAGATGCAAGAGATGGGAACTTAACAAGTCTTTTTCAAGGACAGATTCTTCCTCACTCTGCACATTTCCAGTACTGCTGCTAGGTGGCCTTATTTATCCATCCTTCTACAAGCAAGTCCTTGGCTAGAAATTACCCCCAAGAAGGGAAATGTTTTGTGCTGCTCTTGCCCTACAAGGGAAGAGAACAATTTTTTTCCAAAGGGAGTTGCTGGGACCTCTAGACTGTTCCTATGCTTGCCTAAGAGACCGACCAACCAAACGGAAGGCAAATATGCTGCAGCAAGACTGAGTGTTTGGTTCTTCTTTTCTTTTGCCACTGAATTGTTACATGCTTAGTAGATCCTAAATGTGTTGGAATGGATTCCAGTTGGGCTGGCTGAGTTTGTCCTTTTACCTTTTTTCTCCTATTTAATGAGTAAGATTTCAGCAGCTAGCCTGAAAGCCCTGTGTTGTTTGGTCTTCAGAATTAGTCTATCAATCTAGATGTTTTATCATGCCTGTCTGATAAAAATCTTTTGTGGTTGAAAAATGCAATGTTGAAAGCACTGAGGGAAGGACGTCTCTTCTTTCTGATGTCCATGTAATACACAAAGCCTTGCAGTGAAGGCATGAATCTTAATGTCAAGACCCTCTTCTGCCATCCCCTGATTTGTTGTCTATACCTAGGACATGATAAAAGCATAGACATACTTCTAAGGTATATCTGGATCTTGGAATCCTAAGAAGTTTCAAGTTGGCAAAAACCATACCATAAACAATTGTTTCAGAGGAGAAAGGTGAAGTTAGAACTGCAGAGCTTTAAACTTGCACTTGAACATTTCTTAGAGGAAGCTTGACATTAATTTTACAGCATGGCTGCTTATGCCTAAACATGATCAGGACAAAGTTAACAGCAACAGAGATACTAAAGTGGACAGGGAAAGCACGTGAGTCCTCAGCCCTACACAAAGAACTATAGACAACTAAGAAATTCTGAGGACTAGGAAATGGTCTTTTCTAGAAAAGAACGTGACCAGTTAGCCAAAACCAAGTGGCCTGCTCTGAAAACATACAAAACTTAAACAGACTAAGCATATTGTATTTATGTATTTCAGAATAAATACATATACTCATGTAACAACTGTAGTTGTAATTTTATGGGAGATTTGCTATGCCCCTTTCCCCCCCAGATATCTGCAGGGCATTTTACATGCCCACTTTAGACTGTATCGAATAAAGGACACAGAAACCTGGTATTTTCATTAACTAGCTGCAAACCTAAACTGGGCAGATTCTGAGCTATTCTAACCTACATCCCAGTCATAGACCCACCGTTACTTGCCAACGGAGTCTTGCTCTGTTCCATGGATGTCCTCAGGTAAGTATCCCTTGGCCATGTGCTCTTGGTCCTTCTTGCCTCATGGCAACTTTCTTCTTCTTCCTTTGTCTTTTGCATCATTGCCCCACTTAAGATCCCCCTACCCTATACAAAATTCCAGCTTCCTCTCTCCCCTGACCAGTTACAGGCTCTAGCTTTTCATTACCTGATTAGAGATTATTGGGGAGCATACTTTACAGCACGTTAGTCAAGACAATACCTATGTCTGGACTGCAACCTGGTCTTGGGGTACAGAACTCAGCGTCTGAATATACAGTGTACAAGACCAACCCCAACAAACAACAATCATTGAAAAATAAGGTCATGAATTTGAAAAAGGAAAGGTTTATGGAAGGTTTCGGAAGGAGAAAAGGAAATGGGAAAATGATGTAATCAGATTATAATCTCAAAAACTAAAAGAAATAATGAAAAGAATAGTCTAAAAATGTGACAAACTCTGTAAGAAACCAGCACTCTATTAAATAAAACTCTCCCATTTTCTTCTCCAACATTTTCTTTTCAACAGCAGCTGTTGTTAGACCCCTGTTCCTTAGGCTTCCTAATTAAGTTCATTGTTTTCATATAGATAACAATTTTAGTAAACACTGACTATCTATGCCATGCACTCTATAAGCATATCAGAGACCTTTCCTCATTTAACCTTTCTAGCAAGTCTATGGGGAACATATTTTATCAATTTCACTTAAAAGATATGGAGACTGAGGCAGCTTATTGCCCAAATTAAAGACTATGATGACCGGAGTGATTAGAGACTCTAAAGAGCACTCTAGCTATAAGTGCTATGCTTCCATCTGGTTACTAATTAAAGTGTGAATAGCTTCTCATAATTGTCTAGGGAAAAGGTGTCCATGCAATACAAAGAATTTTTTCTTAGCATCCTAGTCACTTTATATTCAGTTGCTTTATGAGAAGCTGAGGGAAAATATGAGTATGGAAAAAGAATGCAATCAGTATTAATAAGATGTGTTTATAAGTTGCTAACAAGTTTATAATAACAGCAATACCACTTGTGTCTCTTGTAATTTTACATTTACATTTAGAAGGACAAGGCCTTTTAAATACACATGCCCATGAAGAACACTTCACGGTAAGGTCGGGCACTGAATAATATGTATGCAATTATGAATACACAAAGTGTACAGCCAGGCCAGCAGATGCCTAGCTTATTGACATTTAAAACATAACATCCTTAAACTACTACACTGCTGGAAGTGATCACTCTGAAGGACTGGTGTGTGGACTCCTGAGCACTAAGAATGGTTGTTTGGTCTCTGGTAGATTATGAAATTCCTTTTCCCTTCAAGACCATCTGCTCTTGATACAGGGCTTAAAAACATATAATGAGGGGAAATAGCACACGTTATTTATACAACTTAAAGGACAGGCCCCAGAATTTCTGCCAATATATCTCGCTTTAGATGCTTTGCTGTTCATAATTTAAAATGTTTATCCAAAAACCATCCTAATAAGCAGGGTTTTCTTTTCTTAGTCCTTTAAAAAATTGAGTTCTGCTGTGTCAACGTGGCTAAGTCTGCCCTGAACTACTTGTAAAGATGGAATTCCTAGAGTAAACACTGCAGATGGTGAATGGTAATCCAAACTGAATCTCTTCAGAATTCGAATGAGGTTGAAGGATTCTGTGTACATCCCTTCTAAATAGAAAATATATTTCAGTTGTCGCAGGGGTTTACTGTGCTCCATCTGTGTGTGAATAAAGCAAGTTGAAAACTTATGATAAAAATTACTAGATAATAAAATAATTAAGAAAGATCAACAAAAATGTTGGGCTGTCTCCCTAGGGAAAAGTAGTGGTTTTGTCGGAATAGAGAGGATTAGCTAGGGTTTATTGCATAGCCATAACCTATTAGTAGAAATCTGTATAATTAATATCAAGATGAAGATATAAATTCTTAAATGGCACCAATTTACTTTGTTTACAAATTTTAAGGTTTTCATTTGCATGAGCTTCTTAGTGATATAAGAGTGAGATGAATATTGTTACTCTCATAGGCATTGTACCAGTATAACACACTTAGGAATACAAAGCTTAGACCCAGTCCTTCTTTAACTTTTTCAACTGATTTGAGATGGTCAGCCTGTGAGTTAAGGGACTATAACAAATTCATGACTTGGAGTTTATTATAAGGGTGTTCTCTATGTTTTATTTAGAAATAGCTGAGTGGAGTTAACAGGCAACAGTTCAGATTACCTTACATGGATAGCTGGTTTTCAAAACATCAGAAATCCTTAGAATTGACATGACAAACATTTCAGTATTAATGTTCATTTTCATTAGAGACCTGTCTGCTCCGGACAGCTTCCAATGTTAAATTCTAAGAAGAAATTGAGCATCCTTGGAGTTACTCCAGTTGTGGTGAGACAGCCACTAGGCAAGAATTGCCACTTTCCTTCTACAGACAAATTACTGTCCAGAAAAGGACACACTTGCAGAATAGTCGACTGATTATATCTGCCTAGACAGAGTAATCAGCCCTTAATAATTCTGCAGCACTAAGGTCTGTCAGATGATCCTGGGCCAGAAGGCAGAAGAACAGATGCTCCAACGTTTTGAAGTAGAGCGAGTGTCCAGGTGTTCAGAGGTCTCTATAAATTGGCTAAGTTTTAGAAGCTATGCTTTGTGCTTCCCACAATTATAGTCAACTCAGTCATTCTGGATTTCTGATAGGGTTGAAAACTTATAGCTATTTACTTTGAGAGAAAAAGATCTGAGTGTATGGTCATCAGCTGACATTCATCCTAAAGCCAAGGAAAAAGCCAGGTTCAGAACTAAGTGTTTTAGTTAGGATAGATGACAGAGGTGCTGGTTAGTCAACAAAAGGATGGACTGGGTATTAGGACTATCTTGTACCTCACTGGTACAAATAGGCATAATTATGCTCTAATTGTATATTGAGAGAAAAGTTTCCTTTTAACAGGAAGGGTGATGTGTAGGAGGAGCTAAGGTGGGAGGAGTACTAAGAGGAAGAAAAGGAGTAAGAAGAGGAGAAGAAGAAGGAGAGGAGAAGCTAGGTGATGAAAGAGAGATAGAGGGGGGAGACAGGGAAACAGATGTTCATGTATCTCCACCAGTCAAAGATAGTTGATATATCTAGGTTGGGTAGTGGGTTACACCTCTGATTGAACAATACCAAACTTATAAAGCCTATGATTAACATTTCTTAAAAAAATGTATAAATGCAAAAAGGAAAAGGGGGCATGGGATAGGGGTTTTCTAAGGGGGGGGAATGGGGAAACGGGATGGTATCTAAAGTGTAAATGAAAGATCTAATAAAAAAAAAGAAAAAAAAAGAAAAAAAAAGAAAAAAAAAGAAAAAAAAAGAAAAAAAAAGAAAAAAAAAGGAAAAAAAAAAGAAAGATCAACAAAGTAAAAGGGAATTTTAAAATATCTTTGTGTGTGTGTGTGTGCGCGCGCTCGCTCACACGCTATGTGTTTCTATATATTTATGGATTCTATGGTGAACGTTTAGAGGCCAGAGAATAACTTCAAGAGTCAGTCCTCACTTTCCATGTTGGTTGAGACAGGGTCTCTCCTTAGTTGCCACTGTGTATAACAGCTAGCTGACTCAAGATATTTCAGGGGGTCTCCTGTCTCTGTCTTCCATCCTATTGTAGGAGTGCTGCAATTCTAAATACATCATACCACCAGGTCAGTCTTTATGTGAGTTGTGGGATACAAACACAGATTGTCACTTTTATGTAGCAAGCACTACCCACTGAGTAATCTCCACAGCCCTGAAAGAAGAAGTTATTACAGTCTATGAAAACACTTTTTCCTGTTCCAAGCATAGATACTGCACTGATTTGTGCTAATATCTACTTCTACTTTGGAAATCTAACAGAAGCCACCTCACTAAAGGGTATGTCTATTGCTTGAAATACTTTAGAGTAAGAATGAAGAAAATTTTCTTCTGGTGGGTTAGGCACTATGTGCAGAGAAGCATGCACTCAGTGATGTGTTGGTCATTGGAATGTATTCCATTTTTATTTGTATCCGATCTATTGGAAGATATTGTTAATGGATTAGCTTGATCATATTGCCTAACTTCTATGTAATATTTCCATTATTTATCTGTTTATTCTTAATTTCTTTGATAGGATTTATATTACCTTGTTAGAATATAGACTTCATATAGGACAATTTTCATGTTCACTTACCACCTCATCCCAAATGGTCCAGAAACAAACACTAAAAGCTGGTAGGTCTTTATTGATGGCTCTTCATTCAAAGAAAGGGTCATTTCTTTCCAAAACCACCTCATGGACCTTAAACAGTATTTTGGATGCAGAGGTCAACAGTCTATTGTTTGGTGAAAAAATGAATATATATTATAAATTTTTTGTCACTATTAAAGTTAGTGGAATTTTGATGACAGGAAAATAAACTGAAATGAGAAATATTCTCTAGAAATGAATCAATACATTCTCACTTGACTATAAAGGACTGTATTCTTTTAGAACATAAGGTACTATATAGATCAGGATATGGCAATTTTCAAACAAGGGAAGAAAACATGGCTAGCAACAACCTGCTCAGCCATCTGTTTTTCAGAAAAGGTCTTAGTAGATATCTTGGTGGGTAGCCATGCAAGTAATTTTTGAAGAATATTTTGCCTGAGAGGAAGAAGAAGACACATGGTGCAGCACTTGATATGGGAGGATATTGTCTATGGGGACAGCAGCTGCTCAAAAGGCCTGTTAACAACAGGTGGGGGACATTTGGAGAAAACAAAACAGAAAAAGTGGCTTGGACTTTTATCACCATTGTATTTGGAAGCCACTGGAAAGTTTCAAGGTTGTGAACAGTGTTCAAACATGTCAAGTAATGTCTACTAAATAAGTGCTTTTTTTGTTATCCAAGTATCTGTCTGTAAATGTATTTGAAAACAAGACCAGAAATAGCACAGACATGTGCACATGTGCATGTATGCACAAAGAGGAGGGAGGAGAGGGCAGGGCACTTTCAGCAGGCACCATTGGCAGTGCTCCACCACAGGTTTCCCTTCCATATATGTTTCTGCAGCAGTGATCATGAGCTGTTACTCAAACTGAACAATCCTTTTTCCCATGATGGCTGAGCACGGTGAGGGAATTGACATGGAAGGGAACTGAGTGACTCCAGTGACTCACAAATTTAACCCAAACATTTATTGCAGGCAAATTTTTCAGCTGTCTTGCTTTTGCTTTCTCTCTGGGTCAATTTGCAGTTACTGTTTTAAAATGCTAGCCACCCATTATCCCACCATTACTCAGTATTTTATCTAAATCTTTCTAGGAAGTTGGCGTGTGAACAACGTGATATATGGAGGAAATTTCATGTTTTCTTTTATTGAGCTTACCATTTCCTAGTCTTTTGTTAATGGCCCTAGTGCTGTTTATTTTGACGTTAATTCCACTGTTCCAGGAAGGGCTGTCTGGAACAAGGAATGAGTCACATACTCTGGTGACTTCTTGTGAACCATCTCCTAATGAATAAAGGAGCCAATTACTGGGCAAGTAGTTGGGACTTCCAGGTTGGATAGGGGAAGGGAGTAGGCAGGAGAGAGATAAGCCCTTTTGGATGGGGATAGCATGAGGACAAGATGTGGCTACTAATGTCTCCCGGTTTCTATGGCGGATCTGCCAGGATTCACCACCAGAGGATTTAGATTTGACATGGCTTACAAGATTAGGATTCTAGTTGTTTCTGATGATTGAGTTACCACTGTTTCTGAACTAAGTTTGTGTGGTGTTTTTCTTCACAAGGAGGCTCAACTGGGTTCCAGAGAGAAAGGTAAGGCCGCAAAGCATGGTGTGGTTTGCCTGATGTGCACCACAAAAGGCTGTGGGAGTTTTGAAACATGGGACTGGCATGGTAGTCACCCACTAGTGGGAACTTAGCTAGCTGGCTGAAAAGATTTTGAAGCTCTGAGACAGAGAGTCTCCACAAGATAAGAACAGGCCAGCCATTGCCTGCCAGTGTATGACGGCCAGCCCACTGGGGCAGAGAGAGTAGCTGGGTTTAGCACAGGATGGTGTTGATATTTTAATCTTTCCCTCAACACAAGTCAGTCCACAGAAGTAACTATACAGAGAGAGCATTGGTCCACTTTTACCTGAAGTCACCTTACCTGTGTTATAGCTTACCTCCAATATCACTAAATACACTTATCTGTGACACTTACACCATGTGGTGTGTAAGACACCACCATTATTTCTGGTCTATGTCGTCCCTTGATTTTTCTCTTGTCACATTTAAAGCAAAAACATTTTTAAAATTCTAGTTTAAAATCTACTTGTCTAACTTTATAGCAACAAGGCATAGGATGCTGCTACTCATTAAAGCCTCAGAGATCTGATGATTCCTTTGAAATTCTGCTTCTTATCAGTCCAAAAATTTCTTTCTTTCTCCAGTAGGAATGGATTTACTTTTCCCGAGTTTACTCTCAAAACCCAAAATTTCTTTTGTCTCCAAGTGATAATTGTGTTAGTGTGATCACTGTGAAAAAGTTTGTCTGTGTCTGAGATTGTTGTTTCAAGGTAATTTTGGTAGAGTTGAGAACGGGCATCAGAAGCAAGGTATGAATGAAAGAATTCAGGCATTCAGAACAGAGTGTTACACTATCATACATTGGTAAATTTATACAGTCTTCAAAAGTGTTTAGTTATCTAATTTTCCTTATGGTCTGCCTTTAAATAAGAAGTGAAGTTATATTTTATTGCCTCTTTTTTTCAATTAATCAGTTTATTTATTAATTAGTTCAGTTTACATCCCAGTCACAGCCCCATCTTCTCCTCCAAGTCTATATCAAATCTTAAGTGAGCTAATACAGACCTCCAAAAGATCCATCCTTGTTTGCCTGATGTAACAGGGCCAAAACCATGAAATCCTCATCTCATGTAATCACTCTTGAGACAGCAAAGGTCATTTTCTCTCGGTTCTGTGTTTTGCTGATCAGACATGCTGGTTTACAGATGAACACCACTAGAGGAGTAAACAGACTCTGGCTTACAGGCTCAGCTTTTTTTTCTGACTCGCATTGTTTGCATGGGTGGCAGCAGCCAAAGAACAAATTTCAGAAACAATGTATGTAACTAACCGTCTTTTCCGCTTAACCCTGGTCAAGCAGCAGGAAAGCAATTAAAGAATAATGCAAAACGAATAACCACTGTGTGGACTCAACTGTGTGTTCCATATGTCGAAGACTTGTGCTGTATTTGGAGGTAAGGCTAACAGGAAATTGTTACAAGGAAATTGTTACAGTTAAATGATATCAGGGTCCCAATCCAATGGTTATATTGTCTCATAGGAGGAAATGAGGCATCACTACACACACACAGAGAGAGAGAGAGAGAGAGAGAGAGAGAGAGAGAGAGAGAGAGAGAGAGAGAGAGAGAGAGAGAGAGAGAAGAGGCTGCTGGCTGCTAGGATCCAGTAAGGCAGACTGTGGGAACTTTATCAGGCTCTGTAGTCTCCTAGACTATGGAAACTATGAATCTTCTGTTTCAGTGACTTGTCCTGTGGCATTTTGTTATAGTTGACTAAATTGACTAATGTATTGCTCTTGGGAAGTCAAAGGAAAAAGACTTAGATAGTCTGTGAGTGAAGAAAGTGTCTGTAGCTAAAGCAATACTTGGGGTTTGACAAGGAGCCCTTTCTTCTCCCCCTGTAAGATGTACACTAACTGTATCTTATGAATAAGAAGCCTATTAAATTTTTCATCACAGAACATTTTTTTCTGCAATAATCATGATCATCTAGGACAAACTGTGACATACTGCCATTGTGGTGGAGAAAGCTGTTAGATGTCACAGTGTCTCTCTGCCTGTTCATAGGCGGGCTAACAACTTTCCATGTTAAAGATCTATCATTGCCCAATGCTTACTTTCATATTTGCTTTGGTTTTGGACATTGGAATCTTGATCTGTTATTGCACTATCAGATGATATCTTTTACTGTTTTGCTTTACTGCCTGGACAGTTTTGTTTTGTTAATTTTCCTTTGACGAGAACCTAGTGCTTAGTTACACTGTAATGAGGGTAAGCCGGTGTCCTTATCTCTAGCTAGAATTTAAGAATAAATGCTCTGATATTCCTCATAAGTTATTTGTCATAAGATATTTGATACACTAATTACTCCATAGTCATCATTGTCTATAGCAAGGTAAGGACCACTATGTACGTTTACTAGGTGTATCATTTGCATAAAGCAAACCTTACTATTTGATTTTCTCCATTTACTATGGAGGGCCATGGATAGAAAACAAGATGAAGGAATCTTAGTGATGGAGCTTAAATTCTTAATATACTTATATTCCAATCCTGGGAATATTTAATAATTGTATAAATTATAATTTCATATAAAAAATGCTTAATTAATTAATTAATCAATCAAGACAGGGTTTCTCTATGTAGCCTTGCCTGTCATAGAATGCTCTATGCAAACAAGGCTCCCTTTAAAATCACTGCCTATTTCTGCCTCTTGAGTGCTGGAGACAAAGGCAGGCACTCGACTTAGAAATAATGTCTTTTAAAATAGATTAACTCCTTGTTTCTTCCTGAGTAATGGCATTTTCTCGTTTGACTGATTGAATATTGGCACACATTTTTATTAATATGTTAGTGAAATTTCTATTTTTTTTTACCCATAAGAGTCTAGTTTTGAAATATGTTAGTCAAAATACTGAGTAGAAAATTCACTACACCCCAGGGTTGTGGTTAAAAAAAATCTCCAGTGTGGCTAGGAAGAGCCAAATATCCTACTTTAAAAACCAATGTGTAAGTGAAGCCAGTCATATTCCCACTGAGCTTGCTAAGGGCTAAAAAGTGTATACATACCCTGACAACAGTGACACAGAAAACTGGAGAGGGACAGGGAATCTTGAGCCTTTTAATATAGATTGGCTGAATGCGTTGCCAGCTACGGTAACTAACATTCATATTTTGGTGGGTCAGTGCAATAAATATTATTATTCATCTGTGTAATTGAACAGTGTGGTTCTGGGCTTGGGCTGACTTCCTTTAATTTGTAACTTTGCCATTAGTAACACACAACTAAACTTGAGAGCTACTTGCACCTCTGTTCCATCAGCAACTAACGGGAAGCATGGATGGGTATCTGCAAGGATTTCACGAGCTGTGTGGCTACCATAACAAGGTGCCACAGACTTGGTTACTTAAATAACAAAACTTCATTTCCTTCAAGTTCTGAAGGTTGGAGTCCTAACAACAAGGCGTGGGCAGGTTTGGTTTCACCTGAGCCCTCTCTGCTTAGCTTGCAAGTGACGTCTTTTCAACCAAATCTTCACACGCTCTTTTCCTTTATGTCTACACATCACTGGTGTCTTACTCTATTTTCAATATTTTTTGACACCAGTTATATTGGATTAGGGCCCACCCCAAAAGTCTCCTCTTAACATGATCAGCACTTAAGCCTTAGAATTTGAGGGGGTAGAATCCAACCCAGTTTCAAAAGCCAGAAGCTAATTAATGCGGTCTCTGGTAGAATTCCACTGACATGTGAAGTGATCTATGAAACTTATTTGCTAGGCAACACACACACACACACACACACACACACACACACACACAAAACAATGCAAAGAGATGAGTTTGACTTGCTAGCAGTCTCTCCGTAACAGTCAGCAAATATTCAACTCACTTATCTTTTTTTTTTTGTTTGTTTCGTTTAATTTCCTTTTTGAGACAGGATTTCTCTGTGTAACACCTATACTAGAACTTGCTTTGTAGACCAGGCTGGCCTCAAACTCACAGAGATCTGCCTGCTTCTACCTCCTGAGTCCTGGAATTAGTTATCCACATTCTTTCCCATGTTCAGTTTGGACAGCAATGCCCATAGAGAGCAATGCCCATACAGAAAAGGTTGAAGATCTCCTAAATAAATACATAGACTTTAAACCACTTTAACAATTATGTAAACAGAAATAAACATTTTATTCTTTTAAGTTAACATAGTTTTTCCATTTTCCTATTATAATAGTTTATCTACCGTGACTAATACAATAAGGGATTTACAAGACCTTTGATTATTATGTGCTTAGAAATTTCATTCTTTCCTAGAGACTAAAAGAAGGATAATGCATTCTTCCTTCAAGATGGCTGCAAGTGGTTTCAGATAGTTTACCTTAATCTGAGAAAAGAGCAGAGAGGAGGCCACAAAAGAATAAAGCTATCTTATAGACGACTTCCCAATGTGCTGTTTCTTCCGCTTCTGCTTCCATTTCCTCTTCCTCTGCTTCTTCTTCAGAATAACATTTTATTGGATTTTTTTTTAATTTACATTTCAAATGCTATCTCCTTTTCAGGTCTCCCCTCTGGAAACCCCTATCCCATCCCCTCCCCCTGCTTCCATGAGGGTGCTCCCCCACCCACCCACCCACTCCCACCTCACCAACCTGGCATTCCTCTATACTGGGGCATCCAGCCTTCACAGGACCAAGGGAATCTCCTCCCATTGATGCCAGATAAGGCCATTCTCTGTTACATATGCAGCTGGAGCCATGGGTCACCTCTATCTGTACTCTTTGGTTGGTGGTTTAGTCCCTGAGATCTCTGGAGGGTCTGGTTGGTTGATATTATTGTTCTTCTTATGGGGTAGCAAACCCCTTCAGCTCCTTCAGTCCTTTCGCTAACTCCTTTATTGGGGTTCCCATGCTCAGCCTAATGGTTGGCTGTGTGCATCCGCATCTGTATTTGTCAGGCTCTGGCAGAGCCTCTCAGGAGACAACTATACGAGGCTCCTGTCAGCAAGCACTTCTTGGCATGAGCAATAGTGTCTGGGTTTGGTGTTTGTATATGGGATGGATCTCCATGTGGGGCAGTCTATGGATGGCCTTTCCTTTCCTTCAGTCTCTGCTCCACACTTTGTCCCTGTATTTCCTTTAGACACAATTCTGGGTTAAAAATTTGGAGATGAGTTGGTGGCCCCATCCCTCAACTGAAGGGCTTACCTAACCTCTGGATATGGTTTCTCCAGGTTCTTCCTCTCCTTTGTTGGGTATTTCAGCTAATGACCTCCCCATTGGGTCCTGGGAGTCTCTTTCTTTCCTGGCATCTGGGACTTTCTGGTGGCTACCCCCAGTTACCCATCCCCCATTACTACACACCTCTTGTTTAATTTTCTGACCCTCTTTATATCATCCTCATCTTCTCCCATACCTGATCCTACCCCCTTTTTTTCCTCTTCCCCCTCTTCTCTTCCTCCCAAGTCCCTCCTACCCTCTACCTCCTGTGAGTATTTTGTTCCCCCTTCTAAGAAGGAATGAACTATCCACACTTTGGTCTTCCTTCTTCTTAAACTTCATATGGTCTGTGAGTTGTGTCATGGGTATTCCAAGATTTTTGCCTAATATCCACTTACTAGTGAGTACATACCATGTGTGCTCTTTTGTGACTGGGTTACTTTATTCAGAATAATATTTTCTAGTTGCATCCATTTGCCTGCGAATTTGGCTGTGAATTTGGTGTGACTCTAACCAAGCAAGTGAAAGATCTGCATGACAAGAAGTTCAACTCTCTGAAGAAAGAAATCAGAGAAGATTTTAGAAGATCTAAAGATCTCCCATGCTCATGGATTGGCAAGATTAATATAGTAAAAATGGCCATCTTGCCAAAAGCAATCTACATATTCAATGCAATTCCCATCAAAATTCCAACTCAATTCTTCATAGAGATAGAAAGAGCAATTTTCAAATTCATTTGGAATAACAAAAAACCCAGGATAGCGAAAACTATTCTCAACAATAAAAGAACTTCTGGGAGAATCACCATTCCTGACCTCAAGCTGTATTACAGAGCAATAGTGATAAAAACTGCACAGTATTGGTACAGGGACAGGCAGGTAGATCAATAGAATAAGATTGAAGACTCAGGAATGAACCCACACACCTATGGTCACTTGATCTTTGATAAAGGAGCTAAAACCCTCCAGTAGAAAAAAGACAGTATTTTCAACAAATGGTGCTGGTTCAACTGGCATTTAGCATGGAGAAGAATGAAAATTGATCCATTCTTATCTCCTCATACAGAGCTCAAGTCCAAGTAGATCAAGGACCCCCACATAAAACAAGATACATTGAAACTAATAGAAGAGAAAGTGGGGAAGAGCCTTGAACATATGGGCATAGTGGAAAATTTCCTGAACAGAACACCAATGGCTTATGCTCTAAGATCAACAATAGACAAATGAAACCTCATAAAATTGCAAAGCTTCTGTAATGCAAAGGACACTGTCAATAGGACAAAACACCAACTAACAAATTGGGAAAAGATCATTACCAATCCCAATGTGCTTCCTAACACAGAGAACTAATTGAAAGCAGTAACCTAATGCAGTAGACACTCCCAGGAATTAATGAGGGTGACACTTTCAAGGACTCCTAGCTACAGGCTTTGTAGCCCCCATCACTATTGATCTCTTAGTGTTTAGAATCTAGAGAGAGTTCAGTTTTAAATATTTTGAAAGCATGTATCTCTAGATATTTCTGTTCCCTTTTGTTCATGTGAACCAACTATTCATTTTTTCCTAGTTCAATTTCCTTAGCATTATCAGTAAAGACATTAAGTAAAAGATTCGACATACTACCTTCCCACCTATTATTTCTTGAACTGAACATTCAAGTTTATTATCCAAGCAAGAGGTGGTTTTTGTCACTACAGAATTTGAATTTCCTGTCTTTCAAGCTTTGCCACTGTTTTCAATTTTCTTATCATCTAATTAGATATTATCTTTAATTTTAGTACCAACATGTTCTTCCTTGAAGATTAGAATGGACTAGAGAATTCTACTTTTTCTAATACTGTAGAATCCTTTTTATAGCCATACATAAATGCTATATAGGTTCTGAGAAATATTATTCTGATTATGTCCAAGATAAATTAAAATCTGTTTTGGTCATCCTATGATTGTCTGTTTCACTGTGGAGTAAAGTATTTATGGGCAAAAGTCTTCTCTCCCCCTTTTTGATTTTAAGTAAAGAGGAGACTCAAGAATATTAATTGAGAAAATTAAGAATTGTTTTAGAAAATGGAGACTTAGTTCTGTTCTTGTAGTACTATGATTTTATATGAGGAATCTGAAATAGTAAATATTTTAACAAGTTAATGGTTAGCATATAGGTTTCTGGAGTCAGCTAAATACTGTGATGGTCAAATTTAACAGTTGTTAAATATTTGATTATTTATTGATTTCTGAAGCAGTGAACTTCACCATTCTGCCTGAAAATACAGAGGTATTCCATTTTTAAATGCAAAAAAAACCCAAATTCAATTGTGAAACTATATGAGAAATGTTTGTTTTTAGGAGCTTTACACACACACACACACACACACACACACACACACACACACACACACACATATATATATATATATATATATATATATCTGAAATACATGACTGGATATACTCAAAAAATCATTATCATATTCAGTACTAAACATATAAATCACTTGTAAAAACTATCTTGTGTATATTTGTAAAATTTTTGCATCTGTCTTGTTGCATTCAAACCATGCTTATTTATAGATTAATCCATTTTATTCTATCAACAATTTATACCGTTTATTATTGAGTAGAAATCCCTTCTACAGTTCTTCCAAAGTATACCCCTCTACCTGTTAATTTTTAAAAAAAAAATTATTTTAGTTTTTACACATTCAAGTAATGCTACTGCTATGTACAAGCCTTGTAGATGTGCTTTTATTTCCCATGGAGAATCCTGAGCAGTGGAAAGGATAGATTTTAGGGCGTGCGTATGGCTGATGTAGAAATGCCTGAATTACCAACATGGTAAGTAACATTAACTACATCCACCAGCATTGTTTGAGAGCTCAGCCTCCTTCATTTCATTGCCAATACTTGGTAGTATCCGTTTCTATTCACTGTGGTTTTATAACCAATGAACTCGAGCATCTTTCCATGGTTTTATTTCCATTTTTGTCTTGTTTGGTTGATGTGTCCGTTTCAATATCTTCTGGCTTTTATTACATTTTAAAATTGTATATTCCAGATACAAATCAACATACCATATACAAATATATTTTGCCAAGGTCTGACTCTTTCTTTCAGTTTTCTTTAATATCTCTTTAAAAGAAGTTTAAAAATTTTTTCAAGGTCAGAAATTTCAACTTTTTTCCCTTAAATGTGCCTCTGTGTTTTAAGTAGGGAAATCCCATCTAACTCACAGTCATAACAGTTTGTTCCTGTGTCTTTCTCTAGATTTGTAGTTTAAGTTTTATGCTTAGGTCTATCTGAGTTAATTATTGTAGATGGAAGGGGATAGAGACAGTTTTGTCTTGGTTTGGTTTGCATGCGGATATCCAATAATCACAATAAAAATTCTTGAAAAAAATTATCCCCTCTCCTCTGTATTTTCCATGAATTATTTGCCAAAATCAGTCATGGATTTTTACCTCACTGTTTTCTGTCCATATTTCTGTCCTCACATCATTGCTTTAATTATTACAGTTTAACAATAATACTTAATGTCGGGTAGCATCAGTTTTCTCCTTCTCCTCCTTTCAGTTTTGTTTTGGATTTACTAAGTCATGTACATTCATTTCCTTTTCCATTTATAGATTCCTATTAAAAATGTCTACTGGAATTCTGAATAGCGGTGAGTTGAATTTATTTGGTAGCTAAGGAGACTTGAGCTTAACATATTTATTTATAGTTTTATGCTTTATTTAATTTTTCCCATAAATTTTTTGTAGTTACAGTGTAAGGGTCTTTCATGGGTTTTAAAAATCTATTTATTATGTATGATTTTAAAAATTAAGTGTATGAGAGATGCATAACTAAGTTTGATATCTTTTTAAAAATTTCTTCAGCTTTAGTAAATACAGTTGCTAATTCCAGAGGCTACTTTCCACATTCTGATATATTTTTCCACATGAACAATCATTTTGTGGATGATTATGTTTCAGTTTGGATCTATGATATTTTACCCATTATAGTATCTAGAATACCAGTATACTGAATAAGAAGGGGTGAGTGCTGACTGAGGAAGACAACCTATCTCTGTACACACACACACACACACACACACACACACACACACACACACACACACACATCTAAAGAATAACAAAAGAAAACAAAATGGATTCTCTGCATCAGAGTCTTGCTATGTAGCTTAGAATGGCTTTGAACTCCCAATCCTGCTTCATCTTCTCAAGTGTGAGAGTTGGGTTGTAGGCATGAACTACTAGTACCAACCAAATTTCTTTCATTCCTTCTTTCTCACTTTGCCCTGCCAACTTTCCCTCCTTTTTCCATCTTTCCCCTCCTCTCCCCTATTTACCTCTATCTCTCTCTGTGTCTCTGTGTCTTTGCCTCTTTCTGTGTCTCTGTCTCTCTGCCTCTCTCTGTATCTTTATCTTTGAATGTGTCTCTGTCTCTGTCTCTGTCTCTCTCTCTCTGTCTCTCTCTCTCTGTCTCTCTCTCTGTCTCTCTGTCTCTCTCTGTCTCTCTGTCTCTCTGTCTCTCTGTCTCTCTGTCTCTCTGTCTCTCTGTCTCTCTGTCTCTCTGTCTTTCTCTCTCTCTCTCTCTCTCTCTCTCTCTCTATATAGATATATATATATATATATATATATATATATATATATATATATCATTCTTTCAAAGGTCTCAGGACGTTACTCTGGCTGGCCTGTAATTTGTTATGTAGACCAGATTGGTATCAAACTCAAGGACACTCACCCGCTTCAGTCTCTCAAGTACTGGTGTTTCTTCTTTGCTAAACATTAGGAGTTTGTATATTTCTTTCTTTTTATTTATGTATTTACACTCCAGATTTTATTCACCCTTTCCCTGTCATCTACCCTCTGATTGTTCCACATTCTACACCTCCAACCCACCAGCTGTCTCTACGAGGCTGTCCCTACCCCTAACCCCCTACCCAACCTGACCTCTAAATTCCCTGGGTCCTTGAGGCCCTTGAAGGTTCTTCCAGAATCCTGTGTTCCAAGGTGTCTCTCTCTCTCTCTCTCTCTCTCTCTCTCTCTCTCTCTCTCTCTCTCTCTCCCTCCCTCCCTCCCTCCCTCCCTCCCTCTCTCTCTCCCCCTCCCTCTCCTGCCTCTTTCTCTATCATGCATGAATGTGATTGATACATATGCCCAGCATTCTGCTCTCTCTCTTTCTACCTTACTCTTTTGAGTCGGTCCTAACTGAATCTGGAGTTATGCTGGTAACCAGAAAACCTCAGCAATCCTCCTGTCTCTAAGTCTCACGGCACTGGATTACAGACATAAGAGTACATCCAACTTCTTAACACGGTGCTGGGAATTTGAACTCATGCTCCTGTGTGGACAGCAAGTGCTCTTGGCCACTGACATCATCTCAGTCACCCTGTTTTTTAATTATTTTATGCCATCATTCCTGAGAGTAGTAAATTGTGTTTTCTATCCTTTCCTCGTAACCAGTCTGTTGTGTATAAATTTTATTGATTTTTTTTTTCAATCAGAGATCCTGTTCTGGTTTCATTGATTCTATTATGTTTTCTAAGAATTAGTTTTAAATGTAAAAATTATTGTAACTGACAAATGTGATTTAAGTAAGATATTGTAAAAGAACCTGATACTCTGTGGAAAAAGACAGAATTTGACATTTGAGAACAGTAATTAAACAAAAGAAAATCATTACATGCTTAGACTCTTACACTAATTGCATAGGTATAATTATGCAGTATTGTCATTCAAATGTAATTTGCCTTAACATACTTCAGTTTCTTTTGAACATCAAATAACATAATGCAACTTTTCAAAGTGGATGCCACCCAGTTACTTCTCTCATATTAACGCATATTATGTGGGGAAAGGGATGGAATCTTTAATTAATAACAAGGACTGGGCTCAATGGAGGTGGGCATGTTTCTACGTATTAGAGTTTCCCATATTTTGAAATACTGCAGGCTCCTTCTTCAATCTTAACGAAAATATGAAGCCCATCACTTCCGTTGTTTATTTGACTCTGGGGATGTTCTCTTCATGGACCAGTGAGAAAGGCAAGAAGTGAAGAAAATACATTTTGGAGCAAATCCCAGGCTCTAAAATATTAGCAAGGAGAGAGAAGTACAAAGTCAAGTAAACTTTTAAACCTTCTCTGAAATGAGGGAGCTAAAGCATCTGTGGTTCAGGTTCTTGTAGAACAGGATGGGAAAGGTTCTCATCCCATAGGCTGCTACTCCCATCATATGATGATGGCCTTCATCTGCAGGAGATTTTCAGTGTCTTGGCTTCCATTTGTCCATTGCTGGTCTTGATGCTGTATGAGAAGGGTCTTGTTCAAAAGTTCTTTCCTGAGATTATAAGTTGAAACATATTCTCTATTTTCTCCTTTTTCAGATTCAGGATTTTATGTTGAGGTCCTTGATCTATTTGATTTGAGTTTTGTCCAGAGGGAGAGATGAGGATTGAGTTTTGTTCTTCAACCTGTAGCTTTTCAGTTTGACCAGAACCATTTGTTGAAGATCAGTTTTGGCTGCTTTGTTAGAAATCAGCTGTGGGTATCTAAGCTTTTAGTTGGGTCCATGCTTCTTATTTTTCTTTTTTAAAAATAACTTTATTAATTCTTTGACCATCTTCACTACCACTCCCCCTCAAAATCCTACAATATTCACCACTTCCTTCATATCCATCCAACTTTTTGTCCTTTCAAAAATGGACTCCAATTTGAGCTGCCCACATATTTTTACATTTGGATCCATCCAGCAGAGTGTACTTGACAAACTAAGAGTCACACCTTTGGAGAAAATCAACTCTTGTTCCTCAAGAAGCCAATGTGCTTCTGTGTCTTTTTATTTAAGGATGGAGACTCTTGAACTTCTCTGTGTTACACTGTTGACTAGACTTTATCTTATGCAAGGAACCATGGGTGCTATGACTTCATAAGCACAGTGTTCTCCTCATGTCCAGAAAACACTATTTCAGTCCTTCTCTACCTCTGGATTTTACAATTTTTCTATACCTACCTCCTCCACAGTTTCTGAGCCTTGGGGAAGAGTTGTGATATAGATGACCCATATGTGATTGAACAAACTGTTCCGCTGACATTTACCCTTGGCACTTTGAGCCATCTACCACACAGAGAAACTTCTTTAAAAGGAATGAGAGCTGAATTAATGTGTGGAAAGAGAAATATCCATTAGAGGGTGATTAATGTTATGCTGTATTAGTAGAATGATAGTGGTTAGTTCATTGGGTCCTCAACTCTAGTGTATTGGTTAATGTGTCTGTTTATATGTCAGTTCCATCACTTTTTGTAAAAACAGCTTTGTAAAGTAACCTGAGCTCAGGGATGGCAATTTCTCCAGCAGTGTTTCTATCATTCTGTCTCTCTTGACTTATTTCTTTTCCTACTTCTTTTTCTTCTTCTTCCTTTTCTTCCCCTCCTCTTTATTTATAATAAGTCTTTATTATAAAGACTTATTAAAATACAAAAGAGAATGGTAAACTGAAGGTAAACATCTGCTCATTCACAGTAGCTTCAAGTACTGTCTCTGTGGATTACCAGTATTATGATAGTATAGATTTACCCTTCTCAGTTTTTAAAATTTATTTTTTATTCTTTTGACATTAGAATATAATTAAATCATTTCCTTTCTCTCCTTTTTCTTCACAAAATTCTTTCATAAACTCCATTCTTGCTTTCCTTCAAATACATGGCCTCTTTTCTTTATTAACTGTTGTTGCATATATATACATATATTTATGTATGCATGACTTGCTCAGTCTGAATCATTTTGCCTATATTTATGTTGTCAGGGCTGACTCCCTGATATTGGGCAACTAATTGCTGTGTTTTTCCCTTGGAAAAGACTTTTTCTTCTGAATTCAGAAAGACTTTTCCTCCTATTTCTTAGATGCCTATAGTTCTGTGTGTAAGATTGATACCTCCTGAGATATCATTCATCCAAATTAATATGCCTATTGTTGTCCTTGTTCAGCTTACTTTTAGGCAGTCATGTTGATGAGACTTTGTGGGTGTAGTTTCAAACCTTCCTAGGAGACACAATCTCATAAGAGACTCCCTGTTTCTCTGACTCACACAATCTTTTTGCTCCCTCCTCTGCAATACTCCTTGATTATTACTGGATATATCATCCATATTCTAGAGCAGGCCCCAGGCCCTGGAGTAGCTGGCTGATACAAAATGGACTCCATGATATATATATGTGTGTATCTGGATATATATATATATATATATATATATATATATATATATATATATGTATATATATATATTTGCCATTTTGGTTTTCTGTTTGTTTTGAGTCTAAATTTTGTTTTATGTTTTAAAAAGGGAAAGAGAAAGAACATGAAGTTAGGGAAGTATGGAGATGTGAAGGAATCTGGGAAGAGGTGGAGGAGGGGAAATGATCAAAATATAGTATATGAAAAATGTAACTAAAAATTTTTAAAAGATGATGAATAACATATGATTTAATATCTGTCAGACATTTATCATTTGTTAATTAATCTCACTTTACAAATAATTTAATTTAAAGAAAACCACACATTTGCTTACTATGAGTCATTGTTCTCTAGGCTTCACCTCCTCAGCAACACTAGGTATCAATACTCTTAAATTACCCCTTTCATGTGTGATGTGTTACAGTTCCCATAAGAAAACACTTCTGATCATTTTCCTCCATTCATGACTGCCACTGCTGCCTAAGATCACCTCCACTTTTCTGCGATTTACCCCTGTAAAGTGCCCTCTTCCAGGTGTTACTGAAGACCCCCAAACTCAGGAGACCCTCACTCAAGTCTCGGGAAGTCATAGCCACCCAAAAACTCGCAAGACACTGAACCTTGATGCAATCAGCAGAGGCTTTATTAGGGAGAGTTGGCTGGCCAATGGTCAATTCGTTTGCCCACGCAGGAGCTGAATTGACAAAGACTGGCTGGCTGAGGGGCTTTTTAAAGGGGAAAACCACAAACCAGGGGAGTGAGGAGGGGGTGAGGGGTTGCTAAGGAAATATAACATAAAAATAGTGGAGAATTCCAGAGGAACCCAACCCAAGTGAGTCAGGGTCATGTGGAAAATACTCTGTATACTCATTTTTCTCAAAAATGTGGTCTTGCCATGTCACTTGCTCAACTATTTCTCAATTGCTACCCTGTCACTTGTTCAACTATTTCTCAGTTGTTGCCCTGTCATGTGGTTACTAGTTTCTCAGCCCCACCTAGATGACTTGCAGTCTCTCTTCCAGTTCCTGAAACTGGGCAGTCTACATTTTTAGCTTGCTTCAGAGAAAATTTTCCATGTCCTTTAAAGAAAAGCCTAAAGAAAAACCTGTATATATTTTATAAAATAATTTTTATAATTTTTCATTCCACCTTACCAGGGGAAACCTAGTTGTCCTGAGGGGAAGATATCATGGATGTATAGTTTCTTTTAGTTCTGATAAATATCTACATTAGACGATAGTCTCTCTCTCTCTCTCTCTGTCTCTGTCTCTCTCTCTCTCTTTTTCCTGGATACTGTTCTTTTCATGAATTCGTATTCTATTTAGGGTTAGCCAAAGGGCCTGTGGAGAGAAGCCAAGAACTCCAAGCTTTGCCCCTGTTACTTGTTGTGGATAACCCGGGTCTTGTATTTTGATGCTAATTCCACTTTCCTGGAAGGGGCTGCCCAGGAGGAGGAGTGAATACAGGTGACTTTTTGTAAACCTTCTGCCCACCTTAATTTGTAAAATAAAGACTATAAAGCCTGTAGAAGGGGGAGTGGAGCTGAAAAGTTTGGGAGAGAGGAGAGAAAAGAGGACAATGGAGGAGGAGGAGGTGGAAGGACAATAGAGGAGAAGCATGTGGCCTGGAAAAAAATGTAAGTTATAAGGGATCTCATAGCTGGGGAATAGAGTAGTGTAGTGGTAAATCTGGCCAATCTAGGTATGCAGCTTGTATTCCTAATTATTGAGTTGTGTTTTCTTTGTCCAGGCTTATTTGTGTTGGAGATTTACCACAGCAATTACTGGAAAGCTCAAGCAATCTTTCCTGAAACCTCAACTTCTCCCACATTTCTATGGCACCAGACAATAAATGTTCTTAGTATTTGTGGTGGCTTGAATGAGAATGGCCCCCATAGACTTGTAGACTTGGTCACCAGGGAGTGGCACTATTTGAAAGGATTAGAAGGCGTTGCCTCATTGGAGGAAGCTTGTCACTGGGGATGGGTTTTGAGGTTTAAAAGCCATGTCAAACCCAGAGTCTCTCTCTTTGCTTCTGGCTCAGGAAGTAGCTCTCAGCTACTGCCCTAGCATCTGCCTACATGCTGCCATGCTTCTTACCACAATGATAATAGATTAAATTCTGCAACTCTTAGCAAATTCCCAAATAAATGCTTTCTTATATAACAGTTGCCATGGTCATGCTATCTCTTCACAGCAGTAGAGTGCTGGCTAATGCAGAACATAAAATTGTTTAGGGTTTTCTTTATTCATAGCAAAAAAATATTGTCAAATACTTACTTTATAGCCTGCTAACACATAATCTTACTTTTTAACCATCCCATGTTCATTCTTCAGTTACTAAAAGTTAGAGCAACTCAAGGTTTTAAAGGGCTAAGGCTACGGTTGACATTTGTGAGCACTATACACTGGGGGGTCATCCTCTCTCTACTTGGCAGGAGTGCCCTATGATGCTCCAGCAATGTAATATTCATGATGAAAGACAGACAGGCAGGAAACATGGCTGTAATTAGTTCCTTATGAGAGAACGTCATTATTTTACCTTTAAGTTGTTTTTATTTGGTAAAATTTTATAAAAATTCATTTACTTTTCTTTTCATAGATGTTTAATTTATTAGCATTACTTAGTTTCAGCTAAAATAAATAATTGCATAAATTCCCTTTTTCTTCCAATGGGGGAAAGATATTTACTATTTTTCTAGGATCTTGGATGTTCAGGAATTAATCAGTAAAAATATCTTATAAAATGAGTGTCTTAGCATCTAAAATGCAGGGTTGACATTGCTTATTTGTGGGTAGATAAAGTTGACAATTACAATAAAAAAGAATTTTATAGATGTATTATATTGATGGGATCTTGTTAATTTTGGCAGTGTTTAGAAATGGGGTCATTATTTTAATGGATTACTGTAAGTCAGATTTTTCCATGTGGGTATTATGGGAGAGTAAATGTATGAAGTACCCACAACCACTAAATGATATTTTATTTCCCTGTTTGATTCCTCCTCTACGTTCTCAAGGATGGAATGCTTTATGTCACTTACCATGGATGCATGTGGATTCATGAGATACCTTGATAATTCTCTTTTGATGCCTTTTCAATTAAGTGTTATTTTTTGGCATTAAACACGTAATTAGCACGTTGTCATTAAGGATGCCCACACCTTGGAACAAACTTTATAAAAGACTTTCACAATATAATGCTTAAGATTGGACATGTCAAGGACAGCCATGATGCTTTGGCATAACTTCTAGAATTATTTAGTGTTGTTCATTTGAATATAGTAAGCTAACCCATTAAGAAGTACTTTCTGATTCTAAGCTTTACTATTAGAAAGCTGAATTGTAAAAGACATGTGAGATACTTTATAATAAGCCCAGAGAGGTTGAGAAATGCCTTAATTTCATATTTTCCTTAATAGACATAGTCATTTTTTAAAAAAGTATTTCTATTACTTGAGAGTTTTATACATTCACATAATATATGTTGATCATACCCATCTATTACTACCTTCTGCCAGCTCTCCTTGTGTTCTCACCCCATCGTTCTTCTAAACTACATATCCTCTTTACTTTTATTGTCATTAATAATCCCATGAGTCTGTGCAATCCCCATATGCACACATGAATGTGTGAACATCCAATGAATTGTAATCCTTCCTCAGCAGTCATCAGCTGCTGATAGCTTCTCTGGTGGGGCAAGAGTAGGGCCTGGAGAGCTCCTCCCCAACCCTAACTCCTGCTGAAAATTTCATTGTATAGAGGTTTTTTTCTTTTTAGAAGGGTTTTTGACTTTTAGGAGACAAGAGCAATCTATCCCTATTAGGTGATATGGAAAGTCTGCCATACCCAGAATGGACATGATTCTGAACTTAATTTTATGCTATTGATCTGTTTTCTTTAGCGCAAGCAAAGTCTAAGTGCAAATGTGCCTATGTTTATTCTGTCTGAATAATAGTATTTAGTTAGGTGATTTTCTACCCTCTATTATATTAGGGCAAGCATTCCTCAAGGTCAGGGAATATCTATTTACAGTTCTGGAATTACTCGGTGATTATTTTTGTCTGGGCTGGACAGCAAGAAGTCCCTTAGGTTGAACCTAAGTGCTTTTCATCTTGGAATCAAGGTTACTCTGTAGGACTTTTAGAGGATTTCAGAATTGTTGTCAAGGCATCATTTCTGCCTGCCATAAGAGCACCTGATTTTCAAGTATGCTATTAAATTTCTTCCTTTTGCAATAAGTGGGGGTTCTCCCACTCCTACAAAGCCCCCTACTTAGAAAATCACTTCACCTTTTACCTTTTTACTAATAACTTTTCAATACAGAGAGCATTCGCCTACATTTAATTGACTTGTTTTGAGTTGTGCCAGAAAGTATGTAGACTCTAAGCACTTTAATCACTTGTGTATTACTTAGGAACATGTTGTGCTAGCTACACTTCATTTTTCTTCTTGCACATCTTTGCCTTCTTTGGCACTATCTCCCTTTTCCTTCCCAGGGCAGCAATCCATTCTAGTTCTGGCAAACAATGATGGCCTTGGAGAACCACTCTGAGACACATGTTTGAGACAGAGCAATTGTAGGAGTTCAGAACTTGATGATACAGCGCACTTCTGGTAGCACAAGGACTGTTTTACTATCTCTCTCAGGTGGATTCCAGACACTAACTCTATAATAGAAAACCACATTGGCAGGGTATGTATTCATTATTTTTATTTATAAATATAATTTTATGATTTTATACATGCTCAGATTTTAGTATCATCTTTATACTCCTAGGAAATTTTTAATTTTCAAACACATAACATTTATATCTATGCTATTAAAATGGTATTAGTGTTATTTATTATTTACTATGTCTCATTTATTTTAGACTTCTATGAGAGTATGACCTGTCCAAAACTATACACATAGCTCATTGTTGTCAGGTGGTATGAAGTGGCTTTCATATCCATGACATGATGTCTTGGTAATAACCCAGAACTTGATGTTTTACTGGTTTTTGTTCTCAAACCTTAGTGAAATATTTGGTACTAAAAAAGTGGTTCAACAACAACTGAAAACTGAGTGAATATGGGTTTGAGTTCAAAGTACACAACATTCTTAATGTTGTGCCTTAAGAATGGTTGTAATAAATTTTTCCTAAGAGGCAGGAGTTTGGCTTGTCTATCTGTTCTGAACACATATTATAGGCAAAGACAAATGGCCTAGCAGGGACTTTGAGGGATAGGTATTGAAGGACTGGAGATGAAGTGGTCCATAATAGAACCATGTGAGTGCACACATGGGCAGTGCATGATATCTTGGCTTTGATTATCAAATTGTTACAATAAAAAGATTGGCAATGAGAACCATATCCAGCTACACCAAAATACAGATATGACACCTGAGTTATAAAGTCCTCATTCTAATCCATTGCTTTTCATATGAACCTTTAATGTACCTTGAATAGCATGGTACCATAGATACCAAAGCTGCCTTCTTCAAGCATTGGCTGAAAAATAATTGACTTCATCTAATTGAGTATCTAGTATTTTTGTTTTGTGATTGTTGTCATGGGGTGTTTTAATCATTTTATTATTATTTTATTTGTTCTTTAGTTCTCTCATATTTATTTCAGATTGAAGAAAGGAAAAAGAAGAGAGAAAATTATAGTATAATTTCAATAAAATCACAAAAGTCCTCACTACCAGTAATTGTGTGTGTGCATGTGTTTGTGTGTGTGTGTGTGTGTGTGTGTATGTGTGTGTGTTGCCTTGATCTAGGCTCTTTGCCTGGTCATTTGTGCTGTTTTTCAGTTCCCCAGAGCACCCACCCATGTTCTGTCCACAGTATGCTCTGTTCTTTCACATATCTTCTTGCTGACTGCTATGAAAGTGACCAAGTGACCGCCCAATATTTTCTTCTTTGGCTTTTAAGACTGAACTTGACAGAGAGACCTGGAAGCCAAGAAGAACAGTGTGCTGCTTGAGTGTCCTTTTATGCTCAATGACATGGCCAAAAGAAATCCTAGTTGATAAGAATCCACTCCTGCAACCATGTCAGCACCACTTACAGTCTCTCAACATAAATCAAGGCAATCCTCAGTATTAGAACATTTATTTCTATTCCCATTTACTTTTTTTTAATGCAGTTTTTATTTTTTCCTTGAGTTCAACAAGGAAAGGTCACTGATTTCTCTGGAAACCGTTTTGTTTCTCTTGCCTCAAGTCTATACCAGTAATTCTTTAAAGAATTTTCTAAATTCAAAATATAATTGATGAACCAAATAAGTATAGAAACACAGTGAATAAATAAAATGGCCGTGGTGAGGGAAGAGAGTCACAGCTGAAGTCTGTGTCTTGTCAACAGAAAGCTCTGGGGATTGTGGCTGCGTATACAATAGAAAAGAGTCACAAACATAAAAACAGTGGGGGAAGGGATGGCAAATGAAAACTGCCGGAAGCCATCCAGAATAAACAATCTGAATATCAAGATGGTCATCTAGTGTCATGCCACATCACGTTATGGCACATTAACTGATAGTCATGACAGCCCTGAAGCAGTCGTGTTCCAAAAGTTTAAGCAGCTACAGAAACATTAAAATGACACCAGATAGTCTTCCCTGGAAAAAAAATCAACAGAAATGTGCAACTTTTTTTTTAAGACTCTTCAAAAAATACCATTTATTCCACTTTGGGGAATAATGGAACTTTAGCACTTAACACAGATACACTTCAGCTGGAAAAACCTCTGACATGGTTCCTGTCATTCCTCACACACCTAAAACAGGAAGTGTCCGTGTCCGCCATATGGAACATTTTGATTTTTTGGTGGATCACTTAACTTTTCTCTAAGATTCTGGAAGATAATAGCTCTTGGCTTTGACCATCTAAAGAAGTCACTGAATCTTTGGGTTTTCAGTTCTCCTGGAACTGTACAACTAGATGGAGAGATACCCATCCTTCTTAGGGTCTCACCTTAACTCATAACCAACTGTGCTGTTGGGGGAGCCTGGGAAGGCTACTCTCCTTCCCCCCCCCCCCATGCTTTTGGCCAGTATCTTTAATATTTCCTCTGAAATAAATATGAAAGAACTAAAAAATAATAATAAAATGGTTAAGACACCCCATAACAACAATCATATAACAACCACAACAACAACAACAAAAAAAACCACCAGATAGTCAATTAGATGAAGTCAATTATTTCTCAGCCAATCCTTGAATAAGGCATCTTTGGTATCTATGGTACCTTGGTAGTCAAGGATTCATATGAAAAGCAATGGATTAGAATGAGGACTTTATAACTCAGGTGTCACATCTGTACTTTGGTGTAGCTGAATGTGGTTCTCATTGCCAAATCTCTTCATTATAACACTTTGATAATCAAAGCCAAGATATCATATCACTCACAGTCCAAGTGTGCACCCACATGCTTCTTTTATGGACCACATTGTCTCTAGTCCCTCAATACTTATCCCCCAAAGTTCCTGCTAGGTCATTTGTCTTTGCCTATAATATATGTTCTGAACAGGTACACATGACAAACTCCACTCTGTTAGTGGTAGTAAGGATTGGAACTTGATTAATGGCCAGGAGTTGGCTTTTATTATGTAGGATTTTTTTATCTCTTTGTTTCAAAAGAATTTAGAATAAAACAAACTGAAGTCTAAATTTAATGAAGATCCCATGACCAAGCCTTTGAAGAAGAACTTCATATGAATTACAAAGCCACTGGTGATTAAGAGCAGGTACTCTGGAAGCACGGGTCTAAAGCATGAAGTAGATGGGCTCACTACTGAAGGGGAGACTGGAAGATGGTAAGAGCCAGAGGATTAAGAAGTTTGCTGTGCTGTGTCTTCTAAAACTGTCAAAGACATTACACCCAGTAAGTCTTACTTCCATAACTGCTTAAAAGTAAGCTGGACAAGAACAATAGGCATGTTATATAAGCAGAGGCAGGGATACTAAGAAGCCTCAACTCTGAAAACACCTTCAAACCACCGAGGAATGCTGAGAGAAGGAGAATAGTTTTCCGCAAGAAAGAGTTTCCCACCTCCATCAAGATAGTTATCCAATAACAAGGAGTCAGCCATGAAATTATATACATGCATGTAACATTATGTAGACTGAACAGGTGGTATTTATACATTTAGCAGTGTGTGTGTGTGTGTGTGTATGTGTGTGAGTGTGTGCCTGTATGTGTGTATTCAGGCATTCAGATGTGTGTGTAACAATTACAATATAGAGAGGCTATAAATTTGAGAGAGAGAACAAGGATGGGTACATAGGAGAGGTCAGAGGAAGGAAAAGAAGTGATGTAATTATATTATAATTTCAAAAAAGTCATAATAACATCAAAACCAATCTATCAAAATAAAAAGACAAATTAAATATCTTTATTGAAAGTCTAAATAAATATGTGGTATAGTAGGATTAAAAAATATATGATCTAACATAATTGAATACAAGATCAATATACAAAACTGTATTTGTACACTAGGTAGAAACCAGTAGTAAGTGATGTGTTTTCTGAGTAGGGTTTATATCATAATAAAAAACATCAAACATTGTATTTGTTTATTGTAATTTTTAAATCATTTATCATAATGCCTTAAGGCTCATCCATGTTGTAACACTTGGCAGGATTTTCTTTCCTTTCAAAGCTGGTGGTGGTTCAATATACTGCATTTTGTTTATCCGTTGTAGAAATCTCTCTAAATTGATGTTTCAATCAACTTTAACAAGGTGTGATGTAAATAGAGAGTTATGACCTGTCATGAATATTAACGAGTATTGAAAATCAGAAGATAAGAATTCAAGAACAAACAAGTGTTTGGGTGTTGGATGTAGCTTAGAGGGAAGGCACCCGATTTGATCTTTATCATGACAAATGATTGCTAAAAATAAAATATAGAAAATTTCTAAATTTCTTACTATCTTATGCAGGCAGAATATTTCTATGAAAATTAAAAATATAACAAACAATCAATTAACAAACAAACCTCCCTCTCTGGGTTCTTAGGAGTATAGAACAATAAAGAACTAGAAAACTAAATACATACGTTTAGAGATTAAAGGGTAAATAATTGAATTAGGACCAGGCAGGTATGGTATAATTTCACAACTTCTGCTCTATTGTCAAACATTTTGCCACAAGTTAATTTGTTAGTGCCCTTTTTATTTAAGTCCCTGAAGGAACCAATTACATGGTTTTATGGCATATTTTACAAGAAGAGTCATTACGAAGACAAGGCTTTAAACTTTGCCTAGTTTACCCTGAATCCAGAGGCATAACCAAAACTGCATTATATAAAAGAACAGAGGAAATTGGAAACAGGGCACTGTAGAACGCTAACAAAGTACATCCCCACATACATAATGTGTGTAATGCCTCATGCCAGTAGGAGTTCCTTTGCATTTTATTCTCATCTAATTAATTATGTCAGGAACTCCGAAGCAGGCAATGAAAAGGGGGAGGCGGGTGGATCTCAACTTTCCAATGTTTTTTCTCTTTGTTAAATACTTCCATGCTTTGCGTCTATGATCCATTAGTCCTCAAGTACGTGTTCAAGGTATTCTTCTAAACTAATGATGGTTTTTGTTTCGTTGTATGATTATGGAGCGCATACGGTGTCTCCCTCTCACTTATCAGAGTGTTCTATGTTAGACAAGAATGGACAGAGTCTCCTCAAGGTCACTGCCAGAATGTAGCAACCATGGGGATGAATGTCTTAAGGCTTCATGATGTCACCTGTGATATCTTTGCCCCTGTTTTCTCTTTATCTCTGCCTCCTGGCTGGCATTCTCATTTGTCTACCCGGTTATGTACTTCTCGGCTGTAATTTTCACTGACAGCAGCAGACTAATTTTTCACGTTTTTGGATTATACTTCCTTTTCCTTTTCAGGCTCGCTCACTGTTTTATTATTAATACTGACAGATTTTTCCGTTGTCAGAGAGAGGCTGTGAAACAGACAGCTGAGAGTTCTCCAGCTGAAAACGAGAGCAGCACTAAATGCAGGAGAAGGTGGAGAGTATGGCTGGTTTTCTTTTTCTTTTTTGTCCTGATTAGAACAATCTTTTCTCTTTCATTTTGCGCCCCAAGTTGAATTGTTTATTTTATTCTTTCATTATTTTATCTGCACGTATGTGTGTATGTTGAAGATATTCAGCACCCGCCACCTTGTTTGCTTTTTTTTTTTTTTTCTCGCGTAATCTCTCTTCTGTCTAACAATTCCCCCTCCTACCTTCATGTCTTTTCTTGGGACCCACTACATTTAATTAAGATTTCTTGCGTTGAGCATGTGTCTTAGTTAGGGTTTTACTTCTGTGAAGAGACATCATGACCAAGGCATCTCTTATAAGGACAACATTTAATTGGGGCTGGCTTACAGGTTCAGAGGTTCAGTCCATTATCATCAAAGTGGGAGCATGGCAGCAATCCAGACTGGTATGGTGCAGGAGGAGCTGAAAATTCTGCATCTTGTTCCAAAGGGAGCTAGAAGACTAGCTTTTAGGCAGCTTAGATGAGGGTCTTAAAGCCCATGCCCACAGTTGCACACTTCCTGCAACAAAGCCACACCTCTCTAACAAGGCCACGCTTCCAAATAGTGGCACTCCCTGGGCCAAGTATATACAAACTATGACAGCATGGGTTGGGGTTAAATGTATTTCTTAAGTTGTGAACTAAGCTAATGAACTCTAGTTACAAAATGCTCACTGTGGACATATAGGCAGAGGCTTTGTCCCCAGCCAGTGTGAGGTGACTGCATAAAAAAGGTGCTGATGTCATCAATCTGTCAATCAACTAAGAAGTTCACACTGATTGGATATGAAGAGGTGGAGTGTGATTGGATGATCCACTGATAAATTCACAGTGATTGGATTTGAGGAGGTGGAGCATGATTGGAGGAAGTATCTCTCATAGTGTACTCTTTGACAGTCCTGCATCCTGCCTGGGCTCACACTTCGTCATGGCTTCTGTGAGATAAGTAGCATTGCTTTACCACACCGCTCCCCACGATAGGCTGCCTCACCACGGCTCTCAAAGTAATTTTGCTCATGTGCATTTTTCGTTATACAGAATTAGGTTATCCCCCCCTCGTTTCTTTTTTGTCTGTACTTCCTCCTCACCCCTGACCTTCACTATCGCTGCTGTTTCAGAAGTTTCTTCTGTCCTTTCTGAGTGGAGCTGGAGACTGAGCTTCATGAGTTAGCTGCTAAATGAGTAGATCCCCAAATAAAGTTGGAGGAGATATTCCAACTACAATAGACATGGGTTACAACACAGAAACTCAAGAAAGATGAACCAGGATGAGACACCATGACTTCTGAAAGATCATAGCTCAACTCCTGAAATAAAATACGTTAAAATTGTTAAATGCCTTCCAATGATAGAAAGAAGATACTTAGAATGAAATACAAACTAGTTAGTGCAGCCTCTGCTTAAGCTTAGTATTTGGATGGTCTCTATTTAGTCAACTAAAGTATTCATACTTGAAGTAGGTTTTCTTCAAACAGTGTGCAATGCTATTTTTATTTTATTTATTTTATTGGATATTATATTTACATTTCAGATTTTATCCCCTTACCCCATTCCCACCACCACCCAGGAACCCCCTATTCCATTCCCCATCCTCCTGCCTCCATGAGGGTGTGCCCCCACCTACCCCCCACTCCCACTTCCCCACCCTCGAATTCCTATATTCTGTATCACAATGCATTTTTTCTTTTCTGTTGCTGTGATAAAATACCATTTAGATTACTGTTTTGGAGCAGAGTCCATAATATCGTATTTTAATACAATAAAATACACCAACATTATTACTGACGAGAAAGCAATTAACATTGTAGCCAAGGCTGTCCTTAACGTACTATATTTGTAATTATAGTGTTTTACCTCATTTACTTTTAGAAAAGTTGTCCATTTGTTTGGGTTTAAATATATCATCTTGATATTTATCTTACATGTTCATTTTTTTCTATTTTTTTCTTTTGAGTTATTTTATATTTTGTATTTATTTTCTGGTTTATTGACTTGTATTTTTCCCTTTAGTATGGGAAATATTGACTCTTTATTATTGAATATCTAGCTTTTATGCCATATTAGCTATCAATAGCAAAGTTAGAGATAGTATAAAATATTAATTTTAAAGGTTTTAAAGGATTAGGTATTATTTATTCCTTATGTCAAACAGTGACTCTTCTAGTGTTTTTAACAATCTCTCTCTCTCTCTCTCTCTCTCTCTCTCTCTCTCTCTGTGTGTGTGTGTGTGTGTGTGTGTGTGTGTGTTCATTTGATTAGCAGATCCTGAGGAGCTGTATCCACATTTGTGGGATGTTCAGCTTGCTCTGTACACAGTGAGATCTGAATTTCAGTCCGGGTGATTTCTGGTGTTAATCTCTGACCTATCTTTCCAATCCTCTTCTGAATGCTTTGTATGATCAATACAGATTTTACACTTTCGGTGGCCAGATTTTTGATAACTTCCATCCTGGTAAAAGCTATTAAAAGTCTTTGGCTTATGTAATGTCCATTTTTCTTTGCCCAGAATTTTGCCTAATGGTTGAGTGTCATTGTATTTAGTAAAATATTCAAAGGCCTCTGTGGAATTTCTGCAGCAGCACCTTTTTTTTTTTTTTTTTTTTTTTTTTGTCTTCTGTAGCTCCTTTCTGGGCCTATAACCCATGATCTCAGTTGTCTTGGGTTTCCTTACTCACTACATAAATGTAACATGTGCTTTGTGCAGCACTTGCATCCTCTGCATCCCATTAGAGGATGTGACTAGACCAAGAGGCCAGAAAGTGCTAATTTACATGTTGCTTCCTTTTCTTTGCTTAGTGATGCTGGCTTTTGCTCCTAACTGCCTGAAGAGTTTCTCAGTATTTTTTCCAGCTTTTTGTTGTTGTTGTTGTTGTTCTTTACAATGATAGAGATTGTGCACATTTCCTCTTAGTTCTTCATGGCTAGAAACTGGTCTACATATAATAGTGTACAATTTTATGAAAATGTTTCATTCCACTTAATTTTCTCTATAATGAATGTGTCTCATCTACTACCTAAACAGACAGAATATTAAACGAATATATCCCTCTTCTGATAGGATGATAGAGCAACAAAAAATTAGAAAACTAAATCCCTTCCCTTCTTGCTTAATGATTTGAAGTTTTCTTCTAGAAGAGCCATTTGTCAAGTCTCAAGCCTTTCCATTTCTTGTTACTGTATTCTTCGACTGTTACTAACTAGCACTTGGCTGAACTCTGTCATCCTATTTTTTTTTTTATAAATCTTCCTAAATATTGTCATTAGTACTTTTTCTGCTAATAATATATTTAGTTATTCTGCTGTTCAAAAATTTTCAAGTTTTTTCACATGCCATAAACCAATATATTGAGCATATTTATATTTAAACATTACTTATTGTTTTGTCAGTTATCATACCTTAATCACTTTAGTGTCTTGTTTGTGTTGTATTTTCCAATGTAGTCATAATTCTTTAGATAATGGAATTCAATTCTTAACAACAAAGGTAGCAAGGTGGGAGGTGAGAACCAATACTCAAGGTTCCCCTCTGACCCCTACAGTGCTGCCATCACATACATAGACTGGCACTTACACAGACTATCACACACACACACACACACACACACACACACACACTCACACACACACTCACACACACACTCACACACCACACAATCTGTTGATTGGGGTAAGGTGACAAATAACTGTAATTTATGCAGTAGGAGGTTCAGACAATAGTATCTTGAATTTATGTGGCCAGCCTCAGCCACATAGCAAGGTAAACTCCTAACCTCTTTCTCAGTATAAAATACACAAGACTTATAAGGAGAAAATTTTATCTTGGTTCATGAGTTTAGTGTTCCTTGTACAGAATGACAGACACATCTACTAAAAAGGCTGCTTGTCCTGTGGTGTCAGAAAGCAAAGATAGAGGAAGAGACCAATGTCACAATCAAAGTCACTGTACTGGCTTGGCTGGTTTTGTGTGTCAACTTGACACAAGCTGGAGTTATCACAGAGAAAAGAGCCTTCCTTGAGGAAATGCCTCCATGAGATCTAGCTGTAAAGCATTTTCTCAATTAGTAATCAAGGGTGGGAGGGCCCATTGTGGGTGGTGCCATCCCTGGGCTGGTAGTCTTGCGTCCTATAAGAAAGCAAGCTGAGCAAGCCAGGGGAAGCAAACCAGTAACATCCCTCCATGGCCTCTGCATCAGCTCCTGCTTTCTGACCTGCTTGAGTTCTAGTCCTGACTTCTTTTGGTGATGAACAGCAATGTGGAAGTATAAGGTGAATAAACTTTTTCCTCTTCAAATTGCTTCTTGATCCTGATGTTTGTGCAGGAATAGAACCCCTGACTAAGACAGTCACATTCCCAATCACCTGCCTCTATTAACTGCATTTGCTTTGCTCAAAGTCCTCCAGGTAGCACCCTGGGCTGGCAACCAAGTCTTTAACACATGGGTCTTTGGTAGTCATTTAAGGTACAAACCAAACTGGCTCAATGGAGAAAGGGAGGAGAAGGAGAGGGAAAGGGAGAAGAAGAGGGAGAGAGAGATTGAGAGAGAGAAAACTCATGAATTTGGTTGGCTAAAAATGTGGGAGTTGATCTAGGAGGACTTAAGGTATTGACTGAATATGATCAAAATACCTCAGATGAAATGCCCAACAGTGGGGGAGAGGGAACTCAAGAGTTCACCTTCAGTAATCAGACAGGGCCTCAAGTGGAGGGACATGATTACTAACTCACAGTCAAAATTTCTGACCCAGAATTTTTCTTGTCTAAAAAACCCTCTAGGGACAAAAATTGGAGAAGAGACTGAAGGAAAGGCAGTTGAATGACTGGTCCAACTTGGGATCCATTTCATTGGGGTGGGGTGGCACCAAGGCCTGATACTGTTACTGATACTATGATGTTCTTACAGACGGGAGCCTGGCATTGCTGTCCTCTGAGAGGCTTTACTATAGCTGACTGAGACAGAGGCAGATACTTACACCCAACTATTGGACTGAAGTCGGAGAACCTTATGGTTGAATTAGGGGAAGGGTTGAAGAAGCTGAAGAGGAGGGCAATGCCATAGGAAGACCAGCAGACTCAACTAACCCAGACCCCAGGGAGCTCCCAGAGACCGAGCCACCAACCAGGAGCATACATGGGCCAGTCCAAGGCCTCTGACACATAAATAGCAGAGGACTGTCTGGTTTGGCCTCAATGGGAGTAGAAGCACCTAATCCTAAAGAGACTTTAGCCCCAATAAGAGGGGAGGTCTAGAGAGGGTGGAACATCCTCTCAGAGACAGGGTGGAAGAAGAATGGGATGAGGAATTGTGGGAGGGGGCACCTGGAGGGGGCAATGGCTTTATTGTAAATAAATAAAATAACAACAATAATAAAATAAAACATTTAAACCAAATCATATATAAAGAATTGTATTCAATATAAATCTCAGACAAAAGAATGTTGAAAATTAAATTTTTTTCAGAAACTAAGTAAAATTTTAGGAGAAAGATCACTACTTATGATTTATTTTCCTGAAAGCTAATTTACAAACTTTAGAAATTAAAGCTCAATCACTTACTTAAAATAAATTATCACACCAGTGAACTTTACTCTGTGCAAAGTATCTATTTATATAAATTCCCAGCAGATAAGATTATGAAGAGTCAAGTGGACATTACAGATTCATTCTATCAAAATTTATATTTTATATAAGATTATTGGTATTCTAAGTTCACCTATTTGGGTAACATGAATCTGAAACCTAGGACAAATGAAAAGTAAACATCTGTGTGTGTGTGTGTGTGTGTGTGTGTGTGTGTGTGTGTGTAATTTCAAAGAATACCCCAGAAGAAAGCAAAAAGATTAAAATAATTAAAAGTTATTGCTTTAAAAACAGATATGCCAGAGTCAAGCAATAAAGTGCTGAGTTCTATAGGCAACAAAGTATTTTTTCTAAAGTATCAGGAGAAGTGGCGTGGAGCTCAAACTTCTGTGCAGAAGGGAATATACCTTCTTCAGTTGGTATCAGGGTTGTCTGGGATTTATTTATTCCAGTTTATTTATTTTTCATCGTAGGCTACTTATAAGATGTATCTCTTTCTTGCTGCTAGATTCAGAGAAGAATGAGACCTGGGGTGCCCAAAAGACAGTATTTCAATCCGAGAGACAAACTTTTGACTACTAGTTGAAGGTAATCTTAGCACTTACCCACGTAGAGAGCAAAAATGTATGTAATTTGTGAGAAAAATCTTGACAGAGAAAACAATACCTATTCTGTTCAGAATGCCTGAGCCAATGGACAGATCTTGCAGAGCTAGAGGTGACAGAGACGTTCTCCTTAGCTGCTATTGGCTAAGGTTTCAACCTTCCCAGCTTAGAAATCAGTGCCAAAGCTGTGCAGGCTCTGCATTTATTAAAAATACATATATGTGTATATACACCCACACAATCACTGTGTGTTATGTATTTGCATTGAAATTAAATTTTTAGGACACTTCTACTCCAGTTATAAACTCCCTTTGCTTCATCTCTATAGCACCAGGTCAAGTGTGACTCTGGTGTTGTTAACTGGTTCAGCTGGATGGGAAAACCATGAAAAAGCACAGTTCAAGGCAGAATGAGCCGACCTGCACTGGGCAGCTTGGCGGACAGTGGACCTCCTTTTTTATTTGTCTCTGACTCCACATCTATGTAGCCAGTGACAATTTTCTATCTAAGAGAAGCACTGCATTCTCTTTCTTTTCCAACCTGCTTGCTCTACCTTCTCATCCTTAACAACAAGCAGAATTCCTCCCTTCTAGAACTCCCGTCGAAACCTTGGAGTTATTAATTAGCTGATAGATTTTTAATTTTTAAAAAAAAAATTGTTCCAACTATGGCTCAACCCTTGGAAAATCATATAGGTTATTATATTCACAAGATTCCTAACCTCTGCTGCATATTGTCTCCACAGGTACCACCCATTTCAAAGCTAGTATCTTTCGTCTACATTGTTTCAACAGGCTTTCAACCTCTGTCCCTGCTCTACTCTGTTTTAACAACAAATCAGACAAACACCTAGAACCAAAGCCTGTGGTAAACACGCAAATGCTTGAAGACCGACTGTAGAGGTAAAAGGTTATTTCCTACCCTCAGGTAGCACCACTACTCTGGAGATTCCTAAGTCATCATGAGTCATAACTGTGATATCATTACTTTTGAAAGCCTGGGTTGAAAGTTATGATATATTTCTTTTATGGAAATACAATGCAGTGTCTATATGCAAAATACAGTAAAATATTTGTTCCTTTATAACTGAATCTCCTTTTTTCCTAAAAATAAATAAATAAAGCAAAAATAAAACCACATTTAAAAATAAAAACCAAAGCATTTCTTTGAATTTATTTACTATTCTCTAATATTGTAAAAATAGTTTAAGTATGAATAAATCAAGCTCTAAAAATCATTTTTAAGTTTGTTATTACATAACAATTATGTATCTTAAATGTAACACCTAAATGGAATTGTCTATCAGTTTTCTGCAATTCAGTTTGCTTGTTCATTTTGCCACTTCCCCTCATTGCTCTGTAGTGTACAACCTAGTATCACAAGACATTTCAAAGGATGAACACAGCAGAGCTCCTGCCTACTTCCCACAGATGTCCAGAAAGGTCACTTCTGTCATGTTTTCAATGGCCCCGTTTCCTTTAGAAAAGAAAGGCAAATAAACAAAAATATCCTTCATTGTGTTTTTTTTTCCACTCCATGCAACTCAGGTATTGATCAGAAACAAGTACTTCTGATCCTTGTCTTTGGAGAAATGTATTATAGGGTCACCTAAACTAATCTTTATGAGAAACTCATATAACGGTGGAATGTCTATTAAAAATAAATTAATCATCACTGAATTTATATGTTCTATAGAAGACATTAAATAGTGAATCAAATAACTGAGAGACCTAGCATTGGTATGGCATCTACCAGTTAAGGTGGCAAGTTATTAAAGTGGCAACACATTCATATCTCTAACTAGTAGTTTTCAACACGTGTGATTAATTAGACTAGATCTTTAAATTAAATCTCAATTACAATTATTTATTTACCTTTAAGGAGTGGTTGGCAAAAGTCCAATTTTCAAAGCAGACACATCCTCCCCCCAGGAGACTTCAGTACCATTTAAATAAAAATGATTAACCATCTTGTAATTTATTTAATAGTTTAAATTTTTATTTAATTTATTTAATAATTTAATCATTATTATTTTAATGATTAAAATAGACACACAAATTTACCGTTGCCATTCTTCGAGTCTCATTTACAGCATCAAAGCATTATTACTGACCTTGACTCTTGCATATTAGGACTTCATCATTTCAGTCCCCTAAGTCATCAGTCACTACAGAAAGAACTCCCATGGTTCCCAGCCAGAAATAGCTATACCAGCAACATGCCGACTACAGGAGCAAACAGAATTTGTATCCATATTAAAGGCTAACTATCAGGCATCTGTGCTCTCTCTTCTTTGCAGAATTTCAGTCTTTCTAAGAGGAGCTAAAAGTAAAACTGGTAGCTATTAATATCTGTAGAGTATATTAACACTAAAAGTGTTGAGTCACCATATGAAATTGCAATGATTTAGCAAATTATATGATGATTTAGATAAAAATGGCCCCCTTAAGTCCACAGGAAAAGGCATTATTAGGAGATGAGGCCTTAGTCTTTCTGGGTAATCAGAGTAAATGTTCACTAAGTTAAGTGGGACTATTCCTGTCAAAAACACTAAAATAGATCAAAGAAGGGGAAACTCAGACACCTGCTCCAAGACTTTTGCATAATCCTGCTCAACAATATAGCATGCTTTTTAAAGACCATTTAAGAAGTATTATTTTAATACAACCACAAACTATGACCTTAAGACACTTAGTAAGTGACAATCAAGTTGGCTCAATTGCCAGGACTGGAAGCCCCACTGAGAGTTCATTCACTACAAACAAAGCTCTCAACTTTGCTTCTTTGTTGTCTAAACATAACTGACTACCTTGGTCTGTGTGTGTGTGTGTGTGTGTGTGTGTCCTAAATCATATTTCTCTTCCTTCCTTCCTTCCTTCCTTCCTTCCTTCCTTCCCTCCTTCCTTCTTTTCTTTCCTTCTTACTTTAGACATAGTCTCATTATGTAGACCAAGTTGGCCTTAGATTCACTATGTAGACCAGGATGGTTTCCAACCTGTCAAGATTCACCTGCCCCTTCCTCCCTTCTCCCTTGTGCACCACTACACCTGGAGATTCATTTCTTTGATTTTGCTTGAGTTTCAGAAAATATATGCTAACCATATCGCTGAATTGCAGTCGCACTTGACTGCTGACAATGAACATGACAGAGTCAATTCAGCTTTCAAAAAAGCAATTGATGTTGAACTGACCACCCAATTACAACATGCCTTGGTGTGCTGAGCTATCATAATCTTTCAATTTACCAACTTGAGCTGGGGATCTTGTAGTGCCTTCCCCCAATGTCCTCTGCATTGAGCCAATTAACTTGCTCTTAAATCTCCACTCTTTTTACCAACCCTTCTTACTTGTGGCCCATGGACTGCAGGTTTCCTTGCTGGCTCTCCTGCCACTGGATATGGAGCTCACAAGTGTCGCTGCCATTGAATCTGGTAAAAATATTCTTCTTTTCAACTTGTTTTCAATGCCTCATCCCCCACATAAGAATATTGAACTCATTCCCTTTCTAGGTAAGTTTCTTTTTTATTTTATCCTTGCCTAACTTTCTAGTTTCAACTGTTATCAACCTTAATGCGAAAATATACAATCAGAAAGGCCAAACCTTGTAATAGTTATCTATTTAAATTAATCTAATATTTGTACTAATAAAGACACAGGAGCTGGGAGCTGGGATAGAAATCTGCTAGCTCAGCAAGATACCTTTATTTTCTTAATATATACAAGATACCTATTTACAAGCCCAATTCTACAACTAAGCTGCGAGCTCTTTAGAAAACTCTTTCTATCTGTGTCATATTACTGAGCTAGTCTACATTTCTCTTAAGCTCCTCCAAACCCAAGAGGGTTCTTTTGATTTTATTCCTAGAATGCTGTTTCATCTGTCTCCCACCAGGTCTTTAAATTCCCTTTCCACCAGTGAGCAACAGTGTAGTCAACATCCACCACACAATTAGATCTTTTTCAATGAATCACCCATCCCCAAATATACTTCTGACACAGCTAGATTCTCTTTCCAGAATCAGCATTACTTCTTCATATGCCGTAATGTATTAATTTTTATTTGCATATACTAAGATTTGTTTTATGTTCTGTGAAACTCTATTTTTATAAAAATACAATTTCATGTATCCTCCATGATGGCAGCAGAGACAATAGTTTCACTACCAATAACATTAGTCTAATGACATTTCCATAATTCTATTCCGGGCCTATCTTTACACACTGCATTGAAAATCCTGGAAGTTCAGAAGAGAGAAGCTTGTTAAGATAAAGAAAATAAATCAAGTCAAAAAATACATGCAGAACACAGCACTTTGACAATACACTCCAAATAATTTAATTTCCAAAACTGTGTTTCCCATTCTTGGGTAGAACGACCTCGTTTTTTTTCCTGCTTGACTGTCAACTCCAGGAGACTCTTTTGTTTTCTTAACTGTTCTGAAGTCCAGCATGCCCAGGAGGCCAACAAACCAAAATGGAAACAAATGTACCCTGAACAAGTTCAAGTTGTTTTTAACCTTGCAAAACACCACCCAGATTGGTGCAATACAAATGTTCTCTAGTGCTACGAAGGCTTTCTTGTAATTTTGGTAAACAATGGACTAAATATATCTACTGTCATGTATTTTTTTAAACAATAGATTTCAACAAATTGAGGGAAAAATGGCAATCTTACATTGATGTTTAGTAAGTACTCTATGCTTCCTATATCCGAACTGGTTTATTTGTTTGTTTGTTTGTTTGTTTGTTTAGAGAGGAGATCTCTCTGCAATTCCCTGTCAGTCCTAGAAATCACTATGTGGTCCAAGTTGGCCTGGAATTCACAGAGACCCATCTGTTTCTGCCTTTCCAGCGCTAGGATCAAGCACCACGACTCCTGGCTGTCTTAGCTGATTTAACAGCTACAGTAACTTACTGTTTATGAAAGCTTTGTGATATGAGTGATGCGGATTCTCTGTCTCGCCTCACAGAGAGGAAAACTGAGAGAGTGATTGAGCATGTTATTCCACGTCACTCTTATTCTGACCTGGGTTATGAGTCGGTATGCTTACTGGAAACTCTTATTCTCTTGTAAGCAGAGAAATTATATTCTTGAAATATTTCTAGACTAAGAAATGCCTGAACTTTTATCTCAGATAGGGATCATGATGTGGGGCAAACATTGTGACGCCATTGGGATATTGACAGTGATATCCTTTGTGTGCCAGATGTGGTTATGGTTTAGGGAAGATTGCTCAACATCTGTCAGACAAAGACTTTATTTGGGAGAGTGGAACCGGAGCATGGGTGTACACTAATATCCAGAAACCAGCTCCCCAATGAATTAGACTTCACTGCACAGGAAAGACAAGCAGCTGGGTTTTGCATTGTGCAACGTGTTTATGTTATACTCCAAAACAGCCACAGAGACCGCAGTATTACATTGTGACAGCGCTTGAAGTTTAACTGTCTCCACTAATAAAGAGCAACTTTTAACAACTAGTGCGGATTCCTCCTTTCTTGAGAAGTGCTAGTACCAACTACTATGAGAAGCAATGTGTATGCTGTGGGTGAGTGTAAGCTCAGTGGTAGACCAGGAATCTGATCATGAAGTGAGGGGTGTTCCAGAGACTCCTGTACAGAGGAAAGCCTGAGTGGACTCAAGGAGTAGATGAAAGCAAAACCAAGAAAGATGCCGATTGGGCAAAGACAAGAATGGCAGATGTAAAAATCCAGAACTTTCTCAGGTGAAGTTCCAGGTAATGTTTAAAGAAGTCTAGCAATGAGAAGATACTCATGACAATTGTCCTTTTTTTCCTGGAAATGAGACATTAAATTGACAGTTTGGGTCTTAGCAAGCAACAGTTGCAATTTTACTTGTGTCTTTATCATTTTCTTCTGACTTCTTTTTCCTCAATGAAATAAGAAGTAAAACTTCCTTGTGTCTCCTCCAGATCAATTCCCTGCCTCCCAATATATACATTAAATTCTAATCCTTCCATGTTGGCTCCTGGAACCTTGCCCTAAATGTCTCCTCTGCTAAGTGAACTCTTAGTCAAGGGTCCAGCTCAAAGGTAACCTCTCTTGTGAACAGGTCTTCAACTCTCCTGATTTGAGGGAGATTTTCTTCCTTTCCAGATCCTCATACTTGTTTAAAACTATCAACAATTTACCTAGAAACGTGCTAGAAGTGCAGATAGGGTTACAATTAGGGGTTAGGGTTAAACTAGGAACCGTGCGGATGGAGCCTAGCAGTATATGCCAACAAGGTAATTGTGGTGCACATTCAATTACTGAAGCCATCAATTTACAGCTCACCGGATTTGGGAAAGTGTTTTTGTTTCCCTTAGCATTAGTTTTACCTTTATCAAAGTTGAAATACTATCATCTCTTCCTCATAACGGATCCTAGGGATGATGTGTTTTCTAGGTCGGTGGTGAATGGTGAGATGTTGCGTGTGTTTTTATTGCTAATGCTCCACTGAGGCTTTTACATAATTTCTCAAAATAAGAATCCTAAAGAACCCATGATAGCATATGAAAGATTATATAATCTTCTCTGAAATTCATGAATTATAGAACAATAAATGGAAAAGAAAGAGAATTTCAACTTTTATACAGCATAAACTTAAATACTATATCAGCAGTATTGTACTGACTACACTTTATTGGAACAAAGCCAGAGTGTCTTAGTTAACCAACTCTGAACATAGTGTCTAACATATGGTACCTAATATGTGAACATCATGGAGTATTCTCTGATTTATTTATTATTGAGTGAAAATTATGTTATGTACTCAGAGATTCACAGAAAATCACCACTGCTTCAGATGTTGCTACCATTTCTCCATAGATGTTTCAGTTTAAAATGTAGACTTTCATCCTGTCCATTCTTCCAGTTCTAACCCCTCCATGATGGCTGCAGCCCTCCCTCATCAAGGCATCTTCAAGAAAATTTGCCCTATGGATTATTTGGCTTCTTAGAGGCAGCTGGCAGGAATCTGTGATCAGATGGCAATGAGAGGCAGAGTCTGAAGGACATGTTTCTCTATCTTGCCTCTTCTTTCAACTCTCTTGATTATGAGATTATCCCCTGGGGGTCAAACTCAAGACTGAATGTTTCACAAACTTTGAAAAACCTATCTGAGGCAACAAAGTTCACAACAGAGAGTCTATGCACTGCACCTTGTTTTTTTGCTTGAATTTGTTTTTAACTTTTATATTAAAATGATAGCACACAACCTAAAGCTATATGTTGATAGCACATGTTAGCTCCTGGATTTTCCTATTAAGAGGTGTTATCCAGAGCCCGTGGTCTGTTTTAAAAATTTAAAAGTAGTGTCCTTTCTTGAGATTTAGAGTGTTCCTTACAAAGCCATTCTTCCTCATTATATATTGGATTATTTTTTTCTTTTGGGAGACTGACCAACATGAATAAGTGATGGGGAGGGGAGGAAACTGATGTTGAGAAGAGCAGACTCTTGGAGATGAGAAGCAGCTGCACAATCCTGAGTTCTGCAGTAGACGGGGAGTGGGCACACTCTATGATCACCTGACACTTTGAAAGGATGTTGACCATCTACCAGCTGACCTACCCAAATCACCTCATGATGACTATCTCTGAATGTTTGAGGATTCTCTTCCTGTTGGTATAATTCTTGCCCAAACTCACAACCATCTTATGCTCTTTCATAGTTATGTAAAATTATTATAAAAGAAAGGAATTATCTTAAGTGCCTTACAAATGATTTATAATTTAATCCATATAATTTGGTTTAGTTTTTATAAGTATTCCTCAGTTCCAGCTTTTCCATCTTTTCCCCTCAGGCAAATTGCCATGCAAGTACATCTCCATGTCATGCTCACTAGATACAGGCACAATGTCTGGTATTCTTTTAAGACATTTTATTTTTCAACTACGACAATACAATGGCTTTTGACAGCTCTATGTCTTAGAGTCCTGGATCAATTATTACTGTCTAATTTTGATTTTAGCCATTTTTGCATGTGAATGGAGACTTTATTTTTTTTCTGTCTTCAGTACAGATATTTTCTTTGGCTGCCAGAGTGGATTGTTGCTTTGTTATTATTGTGGTGCTTTAGTTTTATTTTTTATTGTTTTCATGGTTTAAAAGATAAGTCACTCACAGGTGGTTAAGACAAACTAAGATAATAGAAAAATAAGGAAGCATCTAATTCACGTAATGTCTTCTGTAAAATGTCACTCTGTAATATTGACAGAGCCCCCAACTAAACTTTTTGTTGAGCAAGTTTATAAAACAATATCCTTATATTCATGGATTGGTTACATCATAAAATAGCTTCAGAATAAATAATGCATATTTTGTGATTTTCATTTATCATTATATAATTCATACCATGTCCATGGATCGTTTTAATTCATTTAAAATTGCTCCACGCGGATTGAGTTTGAGAGAAAGCAAAGGAGAGAGCATAAGCTTACATTACCATAACCTTTTCAAGTAGTTTGTTACCAATCAGTACAACTCAGTAAAATGTTTCTCTTTTCTGTATAGAGTTTCATTAGTTTGGAAGTTTGCATATATCTGTGTTCTCACCATCCAAGTCTTGATATAAGTGATTTGGCTTGCCTTCAAAAGTTATTTTGAGCTTCTAACTGGGTAATTTTCCATGTTCTTCCTGTCTTCCCGGAGCAACAAAACTAACAGGCTTGCCAGTCTTAGAACCTTATATCAGTGTGAGATAAAGTATGCATCTGTCTCAGTTTGCTGCTTGCACTAAGCCCAGTAATTCACACGATTTCTCATATGTTGTGCACACCAAGGATGGATTTTATGTATTGCAGCACAGAACAATACTGCTTGGATCATTCCACACACTGGATCCAGTTGACTTCTTCTGGAAGCTTATGAACTGAGCTGCTGGGAACATTCATGCAGAAGAGTTTTGTATGATGTATTCATTTCTCCTGGATAAATATTTAAGGAGTCAGTGGCCTTTGAAGTCCAAGTACTGTTTACTGTATAAGACATTGCATGACTATTTCCTAAAGATTCTGACTCATTTTATAGTTTCAGATACAACTTAATGCAAGTCCCACCATCTCCACACCCTCATTGATATTTGCATTCATTGATCTTCTAAATTTTAGTCTTATTGTGTGTTAAAATATTTATTGGTGTGTGCGCGCGCGCGTGTGTGTGTTTGTGTGTGTATTGGTGGGTTGTACCCACAAAAGCTAGAAGAGGACATCAGAATCTCAGGAGCTGGAAGTACAGGCATTTGTGAGCTGGTTGACACGGGTGGTAGGAAATGAACCTGGGTCTTCTGGAAGAACAGTATGTTCTCTTAACAGCGGGACCATCTCTCCAGTTCCTACTCCTTTTGTTTTAACTCTCATTTCTCTGGTCAGTTAGGTTGTAATGTACATATCTTAATTTGTAAAGTGTCCACTCAAATCTTCCACTCTTTAATTTGTTCTTAATTTTTTATTGTTCTTTTATTCTTTTTTTGGGGGTGGTGGTTAAAATTTCTTAGGTTAGAATGGCATCAGAATATTTTTCTACTCTATGTTTTATCATTTTCTTTTAAAATATATTTATTTATTCTTTGACAATTTCAAACATGTGCAATGTTTTGTGACCAAGTCCATCCATCACCAACAGGCCCTGGGACTTCCTCAACAAGTATCGCCTCTTCCACCTTCATGATCTCTCTCTCTCTCTCTCTCTCTCTCTCTCTCTCTCTCTCTCTCTCTCTCTCTCTCTCTCTCTCTCTCTCTCTCTCTCCTAGTTCCTAGTGCAATTAGCACTGCCTGCATGTACATGGCAAACCCACAAGCGGCCACCCTGACTCCCCTTGCTTCCAGCCCATCGATTGCCAATAGCTCCTCAGCTATGAGTATCCCCTCAAGTGTCTCCTCCATCTGTGCTGGAATTACGGACTAGCTTCAGCTTAGGAAGGTCTTATGATTCAGCCACAGATGCTGTGAGCTCATGATCACGTGCTCCATGTCAGGTCCACAAGGCAACATTTCACAGCTCTCCTCTCCACCTCTGACTCTTACATGTGTTCTGACTCCTCTTCGGAGAGATTCCCTTGCAGAGGTTCCATTAAAGACGGGAGGAGGGGCTATGTGACGGGGGGGGGGGTGGATGATGGTGAGAAGAAGGGGGTGTGTAATCGGGATGTAAACTGAAAGTTTTAAAAAAAGGAAAATATTTAAAATTGCACGCATGCACGCACGCATGTCAGAGGACATCTGATCCAGTCTGTTATTGTCCCCTGTTATTGAGCCTGAACTCACAGCCTCTTCCCCAAATTACGTCCAATTAGAAGAGCCCAATTAACAGTGAAAAGCAGAAAAAAATTTTTTTAGTGTAGTGTGACACAGGGAAGATGGAACGTGATTTCTAGCGACAGATCTCAGGTTGTGCCTTTACTCATTAAGTCATGTCGCTGCTACCGGTGAGTCTACTCTGTGTCCCATCCAATTGTCTTGCTGTATTTGAACTTGATGTGGAAAGGTTGCGGTTGTTTTGATGTATGAAAATATATTTCGTTGAGTGATCATTGCAGTCTACCAAGTCTTAACAAGTAGGCAGAAGATTTGCAGGGAAGTTATTGGGTTTCCACATTTTGGAATCAGCATACCGATCTAACCCTGAGAGGGTTTTGCAGTTAAGATAATAGTAAAATTTGTAGAGACTGTAAGAAAGACTGCATTTTAATAGAAGGTCTTCTATCTCATGATAAGATTGCTGTAGATATTTTAAAAGTTTTATCACGATGTTATTATATACCTTTCAATTTACTGGGTCTATATTTATTTAAAATTATCATTAGAAACATGTAATTTAGAATTTTTCATTTTCTTTTTATTTGATAACACAAATAGATTTGAATTTTGCTTATTTATTAGGTATCCTATAATATTTCTGAATATACTTCTAGTCTTAATAATTGTAAAGATTTCTCAGGGTTTTCCATGTCCTTTTCATGCCCCATAATAATGATGGGGCTTTTCTTTCTAATCAATGTGCATTTGAGTTCTGTTCCTTTCATCCTTTGCCTTAGTTATAATCATGTGGAAAAATTTCCAGACTATCACTATGGATGATTTTTAATCATAGTTTTGTTGTGATGTAGCTGAGCCAGAATCTGGCTATGCAGCCCAAACTGAGCTCAAACTCATGATCCTTCTTTAGGCTTCCAAGGGAGTGGATTGCTGGCTGGCAACACCACACCAGGTTCATCATGTGCTTCTTTTAATATTACCAGTTTTAGATGGGGTTTGTGTTTCTAAAAGGCTTTATTTATTTATTTTTATTAGGAATAGAGGTTAAGTTTTAAAATATCTTTTTCATTTATCGGTGATTTTTTTTTATTCAGCAAACAGCAAATTTTATCAATTATTTTTTGAATGTTAAGCAAGTCTTAAAACCTTAGGGTAGTTTCCTCTTCATTACTATGGATTATCTTTTAAAGTAAGAATTGCATTGAATTTGCCAATAGCTCCTTTTTTTTTTTTTTTTTTTTTTTTTTTTTTTTTCCTTTTTCTAGGTTTTGCCTTAGCTGGTTTCCTCTGATAATTTCTAAAAGTATTTTCATGTAGCTATCATTTCCTTGTATATTTTATAGAATTTACCAGTGTGGGCAAATGATATTGGAGGTTCTTTCTGGGGGTGTTTCATATTACAAATCTAAGTTACATTTCAGATATAGAAATGTCTAGGATTTCTATAACTTTTTCGGTTTGAGATATATATATATATTTGCCCATTTCCTCTGGGTTGTGGATTTTATTGAGTAAAAATGCTCATAAATATTCTTATACTTTTTATGTCTGTGGCTATGTATGTTAATAATCCTCCTTCACGTCAGCAATATATGTCTTATTCTTTTTGTCAGAATATCTAAAAATTTATCATTTCATTGATAGTTCAGGTTTGTTGACTTTTTATGAAAAGTTTTTATTATAGTGCATGTTTCTAAAGGTTCCTGTCCAAATTTGAGTGACTTTGTTGCCTCTGGCCTCCAGCAATGTGGAACCTATAGGTGAAAATGTATGGCAGAGCAGTTGGCTCTCATTATGAGCCAAGAAGCACAGGAAGAGAGGAAGGAAATCCCCCTTGGAGGCGACTCCTCCTTCACCTGAAGACCTCATACAAGGAGATTTTCCTCTAAGCCCCACCACCTCTCCACAGCACCAGCCTGGGAACTAGGTTATTTGACAAACTGACCACTGAAGAACACGGTTTTTATTCAAGTCATTGCCCTGGGCAGAGGGTGAAAGTCAGGCAGTGAAAGAAGAGGAATATTGTGTTCTTCCTGGTCTCAAAAGCGAGCAGAAAGAGCCATGGAGACCAGGTAGGTTCTGAACAAGGTTCCACTTGACATTCACCATCCCCATGTAGCTTCCAGCAGTGAAGGAGCAGCAGATGACTGGGGGAGTTTCCCTGATGCTGGCATCGGTAGCAGTGGTGTGATTTTTTGCCCCTACCAATCAAGGACTTGGCCAAAGTCAGACTGAATTCTCAAGGAAAATACAACCTGTTTCCATTACTTTTTTAAGTCTAGGCTGAGGCTGGGTGTAGTGGCATGCACCTAAAATCCTAGCTACTCAGAGACTGTGGTAGAAGGATTGTGAATTCAAGGCTAGTCTGGGCTTATATAGTGGGGTTCCTGTTTCAAAAATAAGTAAAGCAGCTAGCTAAGCTAATGGAAACCAATGATTATGCTAATTATGTCAACATATGTAAGATTTAAGTCACTTTTATGAAATTATCTACAGTTAGGATTTTGTTTAATTAAATGTATTTGTTACTGTGTGTATGCCAGGACATTTGTATAGAGGTCAGTGGACAAACTGAGGCTATCAGTCTCTCCTTCCACTGTGTGAGTCTGGGGACTCAAACTCAGGTCTTCAGGCTTGACGACAAGCACCTTAACTCACTAAGCCATCTCATTGGCCCCTTCAGTTGAGGTTGAAAGACACCGGCATTTAAGTAAATGAGGAGCCAGATGTGAAGGGAATGGGCTTCGGGTTCAGTTATCCACAGACCTATTAATAATTTTTGTTTGACTGTTTGTGTTTTGAGACAAGGTTTCCTTTACAATCCCCACAGGTTTCAAACTCATATGTATCCCAGGCTGGTCTCAAACTGACAAGCCTCCTTTCTCAGCCTCTAAAGTAACTGGGATTACAGATATGAGCTGTCACATCTGTCCAATTGCTGACATCTGACACAGAATGAAGAGAGGAGGTTTTTTTTTGTTTTTTTTTTTGTTTTTTGTTTTTTTTTGGTTTGTTTTTTTTGCTGCAGAAAAGGAACACGATAATGATTCAGTCCCCCTTCTATTCCTCTTATAAGGGAGTATCAGGTTGTGAGAAAGTATTTTTGGTTCTAATAGTGGCACACTACACTGGTAGGATTTGCTGAAGGAGGCAGAGGCATGAGGATCATCAGTTCATTGACTTTTAATTAAAGTTTAATTAATTTGACTAATTAATTTAAATGCTCGTTTATTGTAGTTCTTGTTACTATAGACACTTAAGGTATAAATTAATCCTGATGCCCACTTCCTCCAACTAGACTCCTCTGCCCAGTTTCTATTCCCCTCTACTCATCAACTCTATAATAAATCCATCAACGGATTACTTTATTGATTAGTCAGGCAATAGCACCACTAGTTGAGTACCAAGCTTTCAACATAGCAGCTTTTTTGGGCATGGGACATACATGCTTCTAATCCATATCAACATATGACTATTTTTATGAATAATGACTTTTAAAATTCTGTCAGACTTTCTTACCTGTTTAATATTACTTTTCTATGTTGACTCTTTAATAATATGAAATATCTTTTTACCTTGTTAATGCTCTTGGTATTAAAGTATATTTGTCTTATATTTCATATGTATAACAACTACCACATTATTAATTGTGCTTTTATGTTATTTGATTTAGTCCTTTTAACAAATTTGATAACTACATACAGTTTTTGAAGTCTAACAGTTTTCTCCTCTGAATTGGAATACATACCATGTTTTGTGGGGATTATTGCTATGCAGTCTAGGTTGGATTCAAAATGGCAATGATCCTTCCTTGTTCTTCTTAGTGCTGGGATTATACATATGTGTCACCATGTCTGATAATATCTTTGTGATGTAGTTATTGGTGTATATTGGCTTACATGTCCTATTTTGAGCGATTTGAAAAAGTTAGAGCAGTGTGTGTGTGTGTGTGTGTGTGTGTGTGTGTGTATGTGTACTATTTGTGAAGTGGTATTCTCAGACACAAGTTTGTAAAGATGAGATTGACCTGTGTCTTACTCCATTATTATTCACCCTAATTTCTTGAGACAGTATCTTTCATCCATCCTTACATTTGTTGTAATATTCCATTTGCATAAACTTCCTTTAATATTTCTATGAATCCAGATATATTCTAAACAAAACATCCACATTACTGTTCATATGAAAAGCCTTTAATTCATCTCAGATGTAATCAAGTGATTTTGTTAAATACAGTCTTCTAGTTGTTTTTTTCCTGTTTAAGTACTGTAAAAATTCACTGTTGTCTTGAAAAGCAACTGAAGAAGTTCTCTGGCTATTCTGATCTTTGGATGTATGGGTGCGCTAGAAACAGATGCTCTTAGGGTCTTATAATTCCTCCTCTATGATGAGTTTCTAGCACTTTAATCATCATGTGTCTAATTCTCATTTTTTCTATCTCTATCATATTTATCTTTCATTTTTCTTGCATTTTTAGTTGTGTGGTTGTCATCAAATTTGAAAATATTTTGCCAATAGGTATTTTTCAGATAATTTCCTAACCATTACATGCTTGTAATCCCAGAACACCAAAGGCTGAAGTAGGGGGATTGTGAATTTGAGGCCAGCCTCAGATACATAGATAGAACTTGGCTCAAAACAAAGACAAAAACAAATACAAACACACAACATACGAATAGCAGTACTTTCCAGAAAGGTCTGAGAATAAATTTCCTTGGTCTTTTGTTGTATTGGGGTGGGTAGAGCATGCCAGGGCTCTGGGACATACAACTGAATTGCCTGATATTTATTCAACAGGTCAGTGTGCCTCTGCTCAATATTATCTTTGTTTTATTTTTTCCTGTTGTGCTTCTGTTTCACTAGTTTCTGTTGCTATAACTTCAAGTTTATTATACTTTTCCTCTTCAGGATATAATCTGCTTCTCAGTTCCTTTAAGGAAAAGTATTTCGACTGTATTTTTGTGTTTAGCTGCAATTTGGTTCAGCTTCTCTTACACTGTTTCACACTTTGATTTCTCAAGCACAAGAAGAAATTTATAAAAAAAAAAAACTCTCTGAAACTTTCAGGTATCAAATTTATTTTCTTTGGTAGAACATTTATTCATAACATCTTAATATATCATGCAATGTACTTTTTGCATTTATGTTATGTTTTGGAGAACTTTAGACATGAGTAGTGGATTTCCATCGTTTCTACCCTACCATCTCAGCCCTCCCTCCAACACCTCCCATCCCCCTTGACCCCATCCTAAGCTCATGAATTATTTTTGAATATCTATTTAAATAGCTTACATTGCCTGCTGACTGTATTTAGCATTGCTTATCTTGTGTATGTGTTCAGTGCTGACCTTATGATATTGTACAATTTATCAGTGGTCTCCTCCCTAGAGGTGATGGACTATCTCTCAGTAGCCATTACCTACAGCTCTGTATCTGAGATTTTTTTTCATTCATGAGGGGGATGTCAACTGGTGTTCTCATTGTGTGGATCTTGTTTAGGTAATCCGTTAGTATTTTTCTGATGCGACTTCTCATCTAATATAGAAGACTCTGTCTCACAGCAGACACCTTGGGCCTCCAGCTCTTGCCTTCATTCCTCCTCCTCTTCCTTGATGATCCTTGACCTTCAAGAGGCAGGTTTGAGTTACAAATGTGTCAATTGGTGTCAGGGACCTCATGGTCAGTTGTTTTTTTGTATTTTTACCAGTTGAGGATTTCTGTAATTATCTCTGTCTTCTTCAAGAAACTTCCTTGACTACTAGTGACAACTATATTTACTTTGGGATATAAGAATACATTTTGAGATTATAGTTGGCAATTATACTGGTTTAGAAAAATGCCAGTTACTCCATTGCACCGTCCATAATCTCACCAGCCTTGTAGTTGGCTAGGTGTAAATTCCAGCCTATTGGGTGGTTGTTAAGTCTAATTATGTGCCTCCTTGTTACCCCCAGATGTAAGTACTAGTGCACCCTTACTAGTATCTTGTCATGCTGTGTATGATTGTGGTTCACAGCCTGTACAGATGGATTGGAGTATTAATAATTTTTCTCCCTTGGCAGCTTGTGTAGCACTTTTGGTCACTAGGAGAGCCTGTCCTTTTGGGCAGAGCCTTCCAGGACAGTTCCACCTTGATTCCTGTGTCAGAAGTGGGTGTTGTCTTCAGCAATAGGGTCTTACAAGTTCTAGGAGGCAGCCAAGGGCAACAACAATCACCTATATTGTTTTGGCTGCCTTTCATGAAGTCCCATGGCCAACAAGTCTAAGATAGATGTCCCATGCCTTGTTACTCAGGTTTTTGGTTATGGCTCTTGAGGGGAGATTTATCAACCCAAGTGGTGCATCTTCTTTGAAACTACTTGTATATAAAATATATATTTACCTATACTTTATGCTTTTAAATAAACACAACGTAATATGTTTGCCTATGGGCTCTTCCATAATTCTAAGTATTCCTCCTACCTCTACCTTCTCTCTCCCTGTTGTCTTCCTTCTCCCGCTCTCATCTGAAACTCCTCCATTGCCTGTGGCTGACCCTTTCCTAGTCTACTGCTTCTTTCACCAACATGTCCCTTTTTTCTTTCCTGGATTCTGCCATTATCCCCAAGGTCATATAGTCACATCCAAAGATTCAGAGATAGGATGAGCAAGTGAGAACAGACATGCAGCATGTGTCTTTCTGGGCCTGGGTTATTGTAAATTCTGTGCCATTTTCACTGTTTGAATTTCCTGCCTCTATGTCACATTGGTCTGCTTCTTGGGATGTCTGGGGAGTTTTACTAGTCAGGGAATGTCATTAGTACTACATTACTGACTATTTAGATCTTGTGTTTCTCTGACTTCACTCTGGCAGAAAGTAATCTGTTTGTAAATGGGTGGTTTGATTATTTCAAGTCTTGTTTCTAGTTGGAGGGAGGCCTGTGGTAGCCCTTCATCCAGAGAGAGTTTGACTGCACTTTTTCTTAATCCCCCTTGAATCTGTGGAATTTATGTGAGATTAGGGCAGATGCGGATGCTGTAAGATTGTGGCTCAGTTGCATTCTTTCTCTATGAGGTGGTCTAAAACACCCAAGTTTCTCTGGTGCTTTGGGCAGCCCTGTGGAGTTTCAGTATGGGTGCTCCTAGGTGGTTATTCAGCAAAGCTTCAATGGGTCTCCCTTACAGATTTATAGAGTTCTCATTCTGTGGTTGTTGCCTTCTCCTCTTTTCTTATTTTAATTGGCTCCATTTCCCTCTCCCCATGGTAAAGAACATGTTACCAGAAGCTGAGACTGTTTTCAAAGGATCAGATTATGTGTTTCTTTTCCTTAAGAAATCTGAATTCTGTGCTGTTCTGTGATGCTGTAGATCACGCTTACGAACACCTTGACTTTTGTTAGAATTTACCGGAAAAGCAATAGACACATTTTGGGTGTTTCTTTTTATTAAGACACTTCAGGCTAGACAAAAGAAACAAACAGAAGAAAAAGAGCCAAATTAAAAACCACAAGAAACACATAGATGCAGAGACATATATTTGTTTGTTTTTTATTTGATCTTCTTATTGTTTTAGATTCCTGTTTGTTTTCTAATGAAAGAGAGAGAGAGAAGGGTGTAGAGGTGGGCAGGAGAAGAAGTGTGGAGGATATGGCAGAAGTTGGGAGGGCATAACAGACTATATTGGATATATATATTATCCAATATATATAATATATTGGAGATTTGGATATATATATAATATATATTATAATAATATATAATATATAATATATAATATATAATATATAATATATAATATATAATATATAATATATAATATATATCTATAATATATATATATATATATATATATATATATATATATATATATGGAGAGAGAGAGAGAGAGAGAGAGAGAGAGAGAGATATTCCAGACTGCTTACCTTTCTATTGTGGAACAAAATTTCCCCTAAGAATTTGTGTTATGGATTAGACATTTTCTTTATAATAGGTGTAACTGTTTAGATATCATCTTGTTCAGACAGAGTCGTGTTTTAATTTTAATCCAAAATCATTCAAATTGCAATGTTTACTGTCCTAGATTCTTCAGTCATTCATTTGCATGCATTTGGACTGCTTTTTTTCAGTGACAGGTTCTTGCCCTCATGCACATGGTGCAGTTTTATCTCCCGGGGATGATACCATTTCTCCCTTCTCCTTGCTCCAAATAAGAGAACAGCAAGCTCTGCCACTCCTTTCAGTAGAATTTGCCTGAGCATCTTTACTAAAAACCTTCTTAAGCCACTGGTAAGCTCCTCTGTCTGAGGATGAATTGGAAATATTTATGACTCCTGCCCCAGAAACTATTTTCCATACTCGGGAAGACACAACTTTGCACAAGCATCTATTTTTTTTTTTTTTTTTAATCATCAGCATTTCTGGAAGCAGGAAGTTTTAAGTCTGAATTGTCAGCAAGTTCTTACTGATAGCCCACCGTGTGTAGGGTAAATGTGGCTTTAGAATGAGTTCTGTTTTCTCGTTGGTCAAGCCTTCCAGGAAACCATCTGGCACTCACTGATGAATGATTTAGACGAGTAATCAGAGTCCAGTGTTCTCTGCCAGGAGTGTATATGAGTCTGGTAGGCCTCAGAAGATCTGGAAGGAGGAACATATGTGTAGAAGAGATGGATCCTGGAGGACAATGACCTCACTGCTGACTGAGAGGTTGACTACAACAAACTAACAGGAGTTTCAGTTCCAGCTAGTTTTGCCTTTCATCTGACACGCATGCTCTTGCTTCTCGCCCAATAGGCAATAATGCCAGAAACAAAAAGGACATAAAATAATAGACCGCTTTTCAAAAAACCAATATCTTTATGTATCCATGTACTTTCTGAGAATGCAGAGCCCTTTCTAGACTTTTTTTTTTTTTTTTTATAGAACTACAATGTGTAGACTTAATTTATGGTAGGACAACATACCGTCTGGATGATGGGTCCCATTTGAATCTACTCAGTTACTTTCAAAAGAACCCACATGTTTATTACCGTCTTTCAACCATATTTTAAAATTATGTATATTTGTATGTCTGTGGGGGGGGTATTTACACGTTATTGCCAGTACCTATGGATCCCAGAGGATCCCTGGGAGCTGAAGTGACAGCCAATTTTGAACTACCTGGAATGTGTACTAGGTATAAAACTTAGGTCCTCTGTAAGAACAACATATGCTTCAACCACTAGGCCATCTCTCTGGCTCTTTGTTTACTACATTCTTGCAAATCAGTCAGGAAGTATCTTCAAAGTGCTATCTCCCTTTTCTCTGCAAGGCCATGCTTGCTCAGGTGTGTAGACGGTTTATGCCTTTACTCTTGTATGTCTATGTGCCTCAACATAGAAACAAAGATTTCAGTAGTTTTCTAGACTATCCTCCAACTTACTTTTGAATATAAAAGATTGTAATTGCTGTTCTGTTGATAGACATGCATTCTATCATTTTATCTTTGAACTGTATTATTGAATACTCATAATGTTGGTATGTATCCATATCTGCTTTTACTCTTAAAGTCTGCTACAGACTATGCTTACTATAATTAAATTTGCCTTCTTTCCTTTCTATCATAAAATAAAACTTAAAATTTTTGTGGGAGAGATTATTTTTATCAGATCGAAAGTTAGGTCAGAGCAGTATTTTTAACTTTTTTTCATTAGAACATAGAGTGAATAATACATTTTTACGTCACATCCTAATAAACAGACCCTTGAACATACATAAACACACACATACACACAGAGACATATACACATGTACACACAGAGAGAGACACACACAGACATGCTCACACAAACACACAGACAGACAGACAGACAGACAGACAGACACACACACACACACACACACACACACACACACACACACAGCTGAAACACAGTTTATTAAGCTCCACTAACTACACCAAGCTTAAGTATTTTCTCATTTGTCTCATTAGCCAGCTCTTCTGTTGCAGAGATTGATAAACGGTTGCTCTTCACATCTTAAAACATACTTGCCTAGGCCTCTTTTCAGACTTCTCATACGATGGTAAAAGACTGTAAGTCTGTGGTTGAAGACTTTATTTTTCCTTTCACTTACTATATTTTTCATCATTGCAAAGTCTTTATGACGTTACATTTGCCACCTGGCCCATTGAAGTGGCTGCAGTGGCTGTTGGTGCATTCATTATGTGGAGAAACTGTAATGACTTCCCAGGCACCTCTGGCTAACTTCTTTTATATAAACCCTTCCTTAAGCATATCATAATTTACTTTTACCATGCCTTCCTCCGGCTCTCTTCCACTGTTTCCACTTAAGTTTAACTTTCTTTATCAGGGATTGAAGGAATTCCAAAGAGGCTTGTAAGTACATCTTGGAAGGAGAACTGAGTAACACGAAGTCCTCTGGATAATGTGTGGCTAAACAAACGGGCTGGTCATAAAGTACAAGGCTGGATGTGGTGTGTCCATGGAGACTTCCGAGAACACCACAAGCACAGAGCCTGCAGCTCAAGATGAACATGTTGGAGGAATGGAATGCTCCTTGATTTTAATTCCTCGCCCACAGCGGAAGGGGAATCAAAGCTTGCCCTCAAAGGAAGACAGAACCTGCTTTTCTTAGTAATAGTTGTCAGCCATCTTGTCTGATATTTAGACACAGTCTTTCTACAGACTGAAAACACTTGTTAGAGATTTGTCCGCTGTCAAAACAAAACCACATTCTGGTTTCTGTGATGGTAAATACTGTAGATTAGGCCATCAGATAAAGGGGTTGAAAATACATGATTTTACATTATCCCCACCAGTAAGGGCAGTTATGCCTTTACTTATCTGATTTCTTTGTGTAAACATGTTAAATACTAGTCAGGACACAAAAAGGTTTGATGTTTGGATTTTCCTGTTCCTTTTGACAAACACAGGCAAAACTGCAGTGTTCACAGTGTCTTTAGGCAACATCCTCTGCTAAATACTATGAGTGCCATCTTTAGTTTCCAGAGCTTTTTCACAAAGTGCCAAATGTTATTTGAACTTAAAATTTGTTGCTTTGCTGTGACTCAAAAGGAAAAAAAAGATTTAAATCAAAGAGAAATTGTATTTATTCTAGCAGTTCTAAACTCTGAGTAATAACTTTTAAAAAAGATTTATCTATTTTTATGTGTATTATGAGAGCTTTGCTAACACACATGTATGCCTACATAGGTAAGAGGCATACATTAAAACAGAAATTATGGAGGGCTAGAAGTCACCAGGTAGGAGCTGGGAACTAAACAAGTACTTTTAGCCACCAAGCCATCTTTCCAACCCAGAAATAGTAACTTGTATTTCATTTCAATTTATTGGTAACATATGTCAGTCCAGTATAAACAACTTCTGTCAACCCATTCCATTTTCATATTGTAATATAACTGTATGTGTTTGAAAACAAAAGTAGCCCGTGCCCCAACTTTCCTCTCAGTGTTCTGGATGCAAGTAGCTATTCAATTTTTCTCTCCCAGATAGAAATCAAAATTCCTGGCTTAGGGAACTAACATGATGTCATGATTTTTACTTGCCTTCCAGAATTTTCCTCCTGCAGAAGATAGTTTCATGCTTGTTACCTGTGAAAATCATTAAATGACTATGTCTCATTCTTAAGGTTATGCGTGTCACCAGCTCTTCTGGGAGGTCTGGCCCATTTTTCATAGAACAAAACCAGAACCTTGGGACCATTTACTAGTTTCTGACATTGCTTGTGCTTGGTCTTCTTTATCCATCCAGTAATGCCTAACTGAATGATTCTCTCTCTGATTCTCACAGATCTCTTTAATATGGCCTATACCAGAGCCTACTGGTATATCTGGAAGTTTTGCCAGACTGGTTCCATTTAAAATACTTTTAAAAATTATTATGTCATTGAATATTTATTGTACACATTTGAAAAATGTAAATGGACCAGTACAAAATATTGGAGAGAAAGATCACTCATGATGCTTCTTCTGCTCTCGACATAATCCCTTCTAGCTAGAGTTATTACTATGTTGGTCTACTGCTCTGCTACTATTGCAAATTTTGGATGCCACAAGGAAGAATCTTGAGATATACCATAAGTAGATATTCCCATATCAGAAGTCAATGTAAACATTAAAATATTACTTGTCCAAGTACAAGATAAGCAATACTAACCGATACTTCTACTCGCTAAGTAGACCAATGTAAGGTTAGATCTTCCAAAGCCTACTTTAATTAGGGACTTTAGCTGCTTCAACCTTCTTTCTAGCCCACTGACCAAAGGTAGGAGAGAAAAATGATAAATAGGACAAGGGGGATATGAACGTGTTTAGAAGTAGTTCTTTGTGGAATACCAATCTTTGTTGTCAGGATATCAGCAGTCCAGTCCAAGACATCAAACATGAGTCAGTAGTGGCAGTCCAGCCCAATTGAGAAACACCAAACATGAATTAGTAGCGAGAGCTCAATCCAGAAGAAACCTCAAGGTTCTACTAAATTGGCATGAGTCTGTGGAAGTGGCACAAAGCAACTTTAAAACCACAATAAGCTTCCTGGTGCATTTCTCTTGATGAAGTCATGACAAGCTAAGAACAGTGAAAACCAGCAAACCATTGCAAGGTGAACAAATGCAAGATCATCTCCTCATTGTCTGTGGGGTTCTATTTGTATTTTTTCTAAACACCACATGCTCACTCAAGTGTCTGTTTCAGCAAAACATCACATGCTCTCTCACAAGAATGATCCCAGAAAAACACCATGAGTTTGTTCTCAACAAAACATCCTCTCATAAGACATTTTCCCAAAAGCCATCACATGACACCTCTGAGTTGTTAGAGCAACCAGAAATTCCCACTTCAAAATAGGTGTTCTCATTTGGTATCAACCTGAATTCTCTTTTCATCAGAATAATTTTGACACAACCACGAGTATATAGATATATAAAAGAGGTGTGCAAATAAAACATTTACTGAAAATGTTCATTAAAAAATTTATTTAAGATCTAGTTGGCATACATAGAATTTTAACCATTTCTTAAATAAAAGCAATGAGATGGGTGTGTTCATTTATTTTTACACAAGAAAGTATGTGAAAATTCAATATTGGTTGTGCATTTGATACTGCAGGGAATAGAGCATCCTCAGTGTCCTCTACAGTTGACCAGTTGCTTGACTTTTTACACAGCAGTGATGATAACCTTGTTTTGCTTAAATAGACTGTCCAAATGGTAGGAGCATGTTTAAGGTCAGAAACTAATTAAATTATAGGTGTTGTTGGATATTCTTTTCTAATTCTAAGCGAAAATTCAATTAATGTCTTTTAAATGAAACTCAAAACTTCAAACAGAATTTTAAAATTTAATCTTTTATTGTTTTTGAGAACATCATACATGAATAATGTATTTACATCATTTCACCTCTCTCTCCATCCAATTCTCCCTGTGCCCCATAATTGCTTTTCAAATTCATAACCTGTCTTTAGTTATTATTGACTCACTTAGGAGTGCATGTTCTCTCTCTCTCTTCTCTCTTCCCCCCCTCTCTTTTTCTCTCTGTGTTTATGTGTATGTACACGTGTGTGTATATGTGTGTGTATGAATCTCTCTGATGAGTCCAGTTAGTTGTTCTTTTGTCCATATGTTTAGGGCCAACTGCTTGAGACTGAACGACTATCTGGGAGCTCTTCCCTGGAGAAAAGCAAGTCTCCCCCTCTCAGAAGCCATTGATTACCTGTGGCTCTTCGTGTGGGAATTTGCAATGTTTCCCTTGTTTACATTAACATGCTGGCTGAAGTCATTTATGCAGGTCTTATTTAGGGACCCATATTGATATTTCACAGGTGTCCTAAAAACTGGTAGAAACTGATCCAAACATATGCTGAGGACTGATGGTAAAAGACAAACAAACAAAAAGAAAAAAAAAAACCAAAGCCCAAAACAACAACAAAATAAACACCTCATGAATATTCTTCATTTTCTGCAAATAGACTATTGTTTCTCGAACAGAGTAAGAACACTGTAATTCATAACATAGAACAGTCTGAATTCTGAGTCTGGCTCTTTCAGGAGGGATTTGTTGGCATTCCATGAAATGACAGAATGCATAGGGCAAGGTGCACATATTGTTGTATTCAAAAAGAAGACAGCAGTGCAGGGCCGTGACACCACACTGGTGATGCCTGCCAGAGGCACCTGGATTTATGACACATTTGGCTTGGAATTGATTTTTGGTAACTGCTTGTTTAGAAACATTTTCTGTAACTAAAGTTTTCATAGCCACAGTTTAAAAAATTGGCAACTAGAGAAAAACAGTGCCCCATGCTTGGATAAAAGAGAACTCCAAAAACTTCTTCACTCTTGGCAACCACATAGATTGCCTTAAAGATGCTGAAATACTATGAACTGGGAGACATGTCTGAGAGAGACATGAATGATGGGGATCCAGGAAGGAGAAAAAGTGGGTAGGTTATCCTGGACCATGCCCACAGACTTCATGGCTCAAACTCCCCTTCTAATTATGTCTTGGTTCAGAGTTATAGATAATTGGTAATACTCAAGAAAAGAATTATTGTAACATAATTTCCAGATCTTTGGCGTGGGTCAAAGGTGAGGTGGTAATACTACTCACAACCGTTGAGAGGCAGAAACAATAGATGTGAGATTTGTTTTGTTTTATTTTTCCTTTGAAGGATTTGGAAATTGAAACAAACCACATTTGCTTTCTGTGGTTGCACATACAGTTCTGTAACACAGGGGAGTAACTTCAGCTCTTATTTTCAGAGTTGAACGAAATATGTACAGGAGCTGGGACCATTAGGAGGTGGAGCTGTGTTGGAGTAGGAGTAGACTTGGAGAAAGCATGTCCCTGCGGGTCGCTTGAGGTTTCAAATCCTCAAACCAGGCCCAATCTCTCTCTCTCTCTCTCTCTCTCTCTCTCTCTCTCTCTCTCTCTCTCTCTCTCTCTCCTTCCCTTCCTCATTCACACCCCCCTCTGCCCCCCTCCCCCACCTTTGTGTCACCATGTTTCCCACCATGAAGATAATGGACTAAACTTCTGAATCTGTAAGCAATCCCTAATTAAATGTTTTCTTTCATAAGAGTTGCCATGGTCATGGTGTCTCTAACAGCAATAGAAACCCTAACTAAGACAGCAAGTACTGTAGCTCTCTATTTTTCTATGTTAAGTGACACTCTTAGAGGAGGAAAATGCATGAGCTATCTGTCTGTACTTGGTGTTGTATACCAAAGACTAAAAAAGTAGCATAGGACTTCAGTTGGCAAGCTATCCTGGTCTCACAATTAATCATGATAAATAAGAAGAAAAACTAGCATTTATAATATGGATAATATATAGAAACAATTTGCATATTTACATTATATGTAATCCATTGCAGAAATCAGAATTAGTGAACATGCTTTACATTTTTTTTAACATATTCTACCACCAGACTTTCCATTCCACAAATTCCTCTCCCTAAAGACTCACCACATACTGATGTTTAACCTCCTGAACCATGAGGCTATAAGCTTCCTTCTGTAAGTTTTCAGGACAACAGCTTTTCTTAATCACAGTAGAAAATGCTTCTTGGTATTGCTTTGGATAATTAACCTATGTATTTTAGAATAGTTATAGACCTCTAAAAAATTAAAATTAGTTTAGAGTATTCTTACACCCACATCCATTTTGTCCATTTCACTATCATATACAGGAGTGGTACATTTGCTGCAACTGGAGAGTCAACGTTGATAAGGTTTTCTTAGTAAAAATTCATACTTTCAGACTTTGTATTTTACCTGATGCCGTTTAAACTCTTGTCTAGAATGCTGTTACATTGAGTCATTTCTTTTTAGGCTCTTGTGAACTGTGATAGTTTCTCAGGTTTTTTGTGTCTAATAACCTTGGATGTTTTGAAGAAGACTGATAAAGTAGTTTGTAGAATAACCTTCAATTATGATCTATCTGATGTTTTCCTCGTAGAATAATAATAAGGCTTGGACTAGGGTTTTGAGGGTCTTAGGTTGTGAGTTTTAAATTAAATGACTAGCAGGGTATGGTGACATAATCCTATAATTCCAGAACACAGGCGGTTGAGACAGAAGTTTACATTCAAGTTTGAGGTCAATCTGAGATACATAGTGATATCCAAATAAAACAAACACTAAATAAAACAGTAACAACAACAGCAGCACTAAAAGAAAATTGGAAGAGAAAAACCTATTGGGTCACATCTATCCTATCCTGTTAAGAACAACCATAACAGCATGTCTGTTGTTGTGGACATTCACACTGCTCACCTGGGGAAGGACACGCTTGTTGGAGTGCTCCACTTCAAAGTTGTTTCCCTCCCTGCTCCTATTTCCTCTCGGGAAGGAAGTATTTTATACACATCCTACACTTAAGGCGTGAGTTTTCCTGTTAGAATGTGTCTGACTTTTATGTTTAACAGATTCTTTACATCTCCACTAAGTGTCTAGAATTGAAAATGTTTGTAACTACTGTCACCCACCCAACACACATGCCCTAGCCAAATCTCTCACTACAATGTTCATGGTGCCAAGAACAGAAACTCCACTATTCCAGATGTTTAGCCTAAAAGTGTGAAAGTCATGCTTAGCTTCTCTCTTCCTCTCAGGCTACAGATCTAGCATGCAAACATTAACTCTATAACCTCCATAAGCAAATAGTCATGATCTGCTGCAATGCTTCCTGGTAGGATGCTCTACCATAGTTCATCAGCACTGCTGCAATGCCTCCCTGGTAGGATGCTCTACTTCCTCCTGCCCTACGCTTTACACAGCTACATGATTCATTCTTGTATTTCTTGCAGGTCTTTACCCCAGAGGCTTCTTCTCTGTGAGTCTTTTGTGGATTCTGTATATGAAATTTTAGTACTACTGGCTCATAGTAGGCAACTTCATATTTGTCTTTGTTGTTTTAGGTTTCCTCTCAGCAGTTACTGCTGGCATACTATACACACAATCTGTCTGTCTAGTCTGTCCTCTTGTATCATCTGGGGCAGGTGTTTTCTTATGTCAGCATTCCCAGAAACTAGAGCAGTATCTTATACAAAATAGGTCTTTAATAAATATTTATTTGATGAATGAGTGAATCAGAAAATAGTAGAGTTAGTATTGGTGAATTTTATCCACATAGACTTTTATAAAATTCCACTTATTTCCATTCACCACTCTCCTAACTACTCAAATGACACAGAAAGAATAATTTGACAGCAGAATTCAGTAAGTGATGTACAACAGTAAAATGATATAGTACATGAACAATTCATATAGTATTATGAGATTTACAAAACATTAGTTTTTAAGTTAGTTTCTTCATTTTCACACTGATTTTTGTCAGGGCCTTGAGTGTGAGTCAAATAGCTTGATTAAGAAATAAAGCCAAAATTAATTTTCTTGTATAATTGCAAATCTGGAGTACTGTATTAGCTATGAGTGCAGTAGGTTCTAGATTTCAGGATGCTGCAAGAAGCTCACCTTTCCTTGTCTTTCATCTTTTCCATCCTCCCCAAGGTCTTCACTCTTAAGCATTTCCTCCTAGCTGATGTGGTCTTCCATGCTTAAGATGGATATGAGAAAAATATTTAAATTTCTGTACTTCTTCATATAAAAACTTCAAAAAAACATAGATAGGTCTTTTTATTTTTGGTGTATCTAATTAGCTGAAATGTTCAGATTGGCCTATCTGGATGTCCTTCCGACTCTAGGAAAAGGCCTAGTAATTGCCATCTGTACTAGACAAGAAAAGGCAGTTTCTGGATGCTAGACAGGAAAACCTGATATGAACCATTTACTGTAGGGAATAGAGAGATGTCTGAGCAGTTAAAGTAAAACATATATTTTCATTCTCAAAACATTTTTGCCAAGGTACAATGAGAAGAAAACTAACATTGGGAAATATTACAAAATAACCACAAGCCATAAAAATATGGCAGGTTTTCTGTGAAGTATTTACCTTATTCTATGCAATTATTTAAAAAATTTTAAAAATAGCTTAAAGCTTAAAATATAAGAAAACGACAATAATTTTCTTGTTGTGTTACACACCATAATAAAATTTTCAGCATTGAAAAGTTAAAATACAAATATTAAAATTTTGACTGAACATTTTATTTTTTTCATTTTTCCCCCTTTTTATTGGATATTTTATTTATTTATATTTCAGATGCCATCCCCTTTCCCCATTTCCCCTCCCTAGAACCCCCTTATCACATCCCCACTCCTCTCTTTTGCTTTTATAACATATTAATTACATGCAAGTATTAAGGTCAGTTCTAGATTGAGGGACTAGCAATACAATAGATGTAAATAGTCAAGGAACAACCAAGACAATAAACACAAATAGTCAAAGAACAAGCAATGCAATAAACAAAATTCTGTGAATACTTCCATGATCACTGTTTCTAAGGGCTTATCAGGATGACCAAAATATCTGAGCCAACTTCCCTGTCCTAACCCAAAGTTATTTTCATGTCTGAAGCCTACTTCCTTGTTCTAGCCTAAAATTTAGATTTCTGCCTGAAATTACTTCTTTGTTCTAGCCTAATGTCAGATTCCTGCCTGAAGCCTACTTCCTTGTCCTTGGCTAATATCATATTCCTGCCAAGCAGCCCATTTCTTTGTCCTTGGCCAATGTCAGATTCTTGCCAGACAGCCTCAAAAGTTCTCTGCCTCTTCCCCCTTTTTATTTCATTAACAAGACTGAGCCTGCCTTAGGTCATTTTTACAAGAATGCATTCCTTACCTGTCATGAAATATGCATTACCAAAAACAATACACTTCTGTCTTAGGTTGGTAAGGCTCTGTGCAGAATTTTACCTGTCCTTGGCTTGTCAGACTGTTAAATTAATAACTCTCTCTGGGGGTTCATTTTCAGTTTCAAGTCATGTACTTTGGCTACCAACATGTTGATGTTGTTAGAGACAAGCTTTAACATGATGGGCAGGAATAAAAGTATTCCCAGAACAAAAAGGGCTAGCATGACCAAGTTATATATGCCATTCTTGAGGTTTGACCAAAATGGAAATACTGACCTCAAGCCATAGGTAATTTTATAAGCATTATCTGCAGCATCAAAGCTCAGCAGAGTAGCATTCTTTAAATTCATAATCTCACTATGCAAAGTTAAAACATCCAGAGAGGTGTTAGAATTATGCAAAATACCCTACAAGTGTCTTTAAACTTTTTTCTAATTGTAATGACTATCATTGTAAATTTTAGAATTAACACAACTCCAATCCTATTTGGCATGACACTCAAGATGACTCCTAACTGTTAAACCCAGTTTTAAAGTTCCATGGGCACCTTCCACAGTCTCTTGTCCTTGAAAATTTTAAGGAATCCCAGTGATATGAATAATGTTAAATTGCTGCCAAAAATTCTCAAATGTTTGACTATGATAGCCAATTACACTATCTGGGTTTTTTTGTCTGTTTGCTTTGCCACACTCCTGGGCATGTTAGAACTCCTGGGAGCCTAGCCTCTTCTATGTTTTGGGGGATTGGGTACAGAGTTGATACCCTAGGACTGTTCCCAGCACAGGCGCAGACTGGAAGGGCCACTGTGTATTTTCAAACAGGAATAATAACATTCCTGCTAGGCACAGCCATGCTAGTTTGTCTAAATCTTCTTTTGCTTAAACATGTCTGGAGTTCTGACTTTGTAGATCTTCCCTCTCAGTATCCAGCAGATTCAGTCATAACATATCACTCAGAAACACTTATGACTGCTGAGTTACAGAAAAGGAAAATTTTTACTTTTTGCTATAATTTTAATTATGCCTATGGTATCTTGGGGATTATGCCATCTTCTGGCTCCCTTGATGACTCATGAAGTTTATATATCCATATATATATGATGTATATGTATATATATATGTATGTATATGTATATATACATACACACATACACATATATATACCCATGTATATCCATATATACAGGTAGGTAGATGGATGGATGAATGGATGGATGAATGGATAGATAGATGATAGATAGATAGATAGATAGATAGATAGATAAGATGTGATACATCCAGAAGGAAACTTTACTGACCCTGTTTTTTCATGCAATGACATTCATCTCTAATGTCTACCCTTCAGAATTATAAGACTATAAGCTTCCTACTAATTTTCCAGGACAGCAGCTTTTCTTAATTTTACTAGAAAATGCTCTTTGGTATGCATGTTATTGTTTTTTTAAACTAACCATTAAATTTTAGAATAGTTATAGAATCTAAAAATTGCAGAACTAGTCTAGAATGTTCTTATATTCACATCCAATTTTCTGTTTCAGTTTTACTCCTTGACATAGTACATTTACCTCAACTGATGAAAAATGTTGAAAGACAAAGCCACTTTCCTTCCCAATGTGACAGGACTTCTTTTACAGCTGCCCTTGTGTGCTCAGGGTCTCTGAGGAGCTCAAACTGTCTGTCTGTTCATCGAACCACAAGTGATTAAATTAAACCGTACAAAACCCCATCCTCTATGTGGTTGATCACTCTCTGTTGTCACTTGTATTAGTGAGAAGTTGCTGCTATAAGAGAAGCCCAGGCCTCTTTTTTCAGTTTCCCCCACCCAATGGCTGTATAACCTTGGACAACACTTTTAACTGCCTAGAGCTACAGGGCTTTTGTTTATTTGTTTTTGTTTTGTTTTTGCTAACTGAGGCACATTTAGATCACTTCTAAATCTCTTTCCATAGCACTCAAAGGGCTACATGTCCTGTCACTGTGTTACCAATGTTATGCTCTTCACATATTTTTCTATTTTAGATTTGATCCAGTTTATGGTGTACAGAAAGAATGGTGTCAGAAATGTCATTTTGGCACTTTCTACATTCTTTTTATCTTTTTTTTTTAATTGATTTTCAATGCCAAATTAAATATTTGTTTTCAAAAATGCTATGTGTGTTTTTCTTGATATTCTGCTTCACATATGTTTTATAAAATGATGCAATTTCTTTTACTGAGTTTCTTCCTTCTGAAAGCTACCACTGGCATCCATAGCATTCAGCTCTTTGGCTTTGCCACGGGGAGGCCCAGACTAAGTAGAGTCCTGGTTTACTGTCCACAGCTCTTGTTCTTCATAGATTGAGCTCATCTGCTGAAAACAGCAGAGACATATTTTTCAGAATGGCTCTGAGGTCAAGATGAAGTGCCAAACTGATGGTGGCCTTTACAAGAACAACACAACATGCAATGTCTCTGCTTCACTAAGGGAGGAAACTGTGGTTTGAATCAAGGACTTAGGGAAAGGTAGCTGCTGATAAAAGGGACTTTGAAAAGGTAGTTGCAGATAAAAAACCAGGCTGAGCTCAAAGAAATAGCTATCTTATCTTATTTTACTAGAAAATATATGACTGTCCATTGACAAGGTATACAAGGGTTGAACAGCTACATTAGCCCTTTTCTTTTCTATATTATTATAAGCTTATAATTACTATTACATTATTATAGCACATGCAAAGAAATAGTTCTGACAACACTTTTCAATGGGTTATATGCTCATAACTGTAAGTATTCAAAAATAAGACTTATGGCAGTAATAGCATTTATAAAGGCTAGGGGGCCCATAGGGCTTTCTCCAAGGCAGATGGAGTGCATCTTGCATTAGATGACATTCATAGAAGGCCAAGCAACTGTGATTGGGGCAATCAATTCCTGGCATTAGAAATATTGAGAACCGACAAAGTTTGAGTTCAGTTCTGCTGCTTTCATAGACAATTTCTCACTTGTATCCTGTCATTCTGCCTAGTGTTCAGTGAATATGCTTATCTTTCAAACTTTGAAGCGTGTTCACATACTCCCTGTAGTGGTTGGAATCAGCCTAGGAGACATACCATTTGGATTTGCTTCAAATTCTTGTGAAGATGAAAATTGGGTTAGGGAAGGATCATCCTTAGATAAAAAATGTCATTGCTCATGTAAAATTAGGAAATACCTTTTAGAGATTGTTCGCACTATGGTATATTTATATGGAAGAGGAATAATAATATTGCTATATTAAAAAGCAAGAGAAGAAGATCCAAAATACAAAGGAAGCTAACTGTTCATTGTTAAAAGGGGTTAAAATACACATGAAGATCTGCAGAATGTTTCTGTGGCATGTTTTAATAAAAACATTGTTGAAAGTAATATTTTAGTAAGCCGTTTGTGGTATACATGAAGTAGATTTAACCCTTCCCTTTCATGAAGTATGGGCAGTGGTTAACTGTGGGGACTTTCTTGCTAATTAAGAATGTACAGTTGGATTTATGGTAGAGGTACCTTTCTGTTATTTTCAAACTCCATGGTTTGAATCTTCTCTAAATAAAATTTAAAATTTGAAAGAAACCAGCACAAAAGAGTAGCACAAAGTTACCCTGAATTAGGACTCATGAAATATTTACTTGTAATTGTATCATTAACCATTGATAATGATTGCCACTTCCCAAAATGTCACATATTTCTACTCTCATTTGAACTTAAGGAATCAAACTCTGGCAATACATGTAGGCATTTTATCTATGTCTTAGGGTTTCTACTGCTGTGATAAAATATCAAGAAAAAAAAAGCAACTTGGGAAGGAAAAGGTTTATTTCAGCTTTAGAGTTCTATATCACAGTGCATCACTGAGGAAATCAGAGTGGAACCTGAAGGCAGGAACCAAAGCAGAGGCCCTGGGGGATAATGTTGTTTATTGCCTTGCTCTTTACGACTTGTTCAGCCAACTTTCTTACACACCCCATGACCACCTACCTGCTCAGGGTTGGTACCACACACCATGGGCTAGTCCTTCCTACAACAATAACTAATTAAGAAAATGCATTTCAAGTTATCCACAGGCCAATCTGGTAGAGGAATTTTCTTAGTTGGGGATTCTTCTTCCCAAATGACTTTAGCTGGGTCAAGCTGACATAAAACCAGCCAGCAATAAGGCAATCTATGAATGACTTTATTTTCTTGCTAACCCACTCTTCTCAAGTTTTGCATTAACTTCTACTTTTATTTTGACACCAACCACTATTTTAGCTAAAATTTGCTCTTGATGTCCCAAACATTTTTGTATCTGTATATGAGGCATGCAGCTGTGCTCACAATGGAAAAAAATCTGGACTTGGAGTAAGAGGGTATGAGTTCATGAACCAGACGTGTTACTTTATTAAGTTTATGCTTCTTATTATGCCTATATATTGCAGAATGAAGTAGACAAATTATATATACATATACTTATACATGTATACACATATGCATGTTTTATCATCTTTAAAAGGCTACATATTACAAAACTTATCATGATCATGTAAAGGCTCTTTATTTTTATTTTTACCTTCATCATTAAAAGTTTGCAATTGTGTTGTCTTTCCTCAAATTCAAAACAATTTTCCAAGTACTTACAAACTACTTTATTCATAGTTTATGTCATTTTGGGGATATTTATTCATTTGTGATATTACTTCTGAAATTATAAAATGTATTGACATTTCACAAATCAGATATTTTATGTATATATACACATACATGGCATATAAACATATACACATATAAACATACACACACACACACACACACACACACATATATATATATATATATATATATATATATATATATATACATACATACACATACATCGAATTTCATCTGTAAAGTAACATCATCGGTGTTTAGATGACTCTGGAGGAGAAGGAAATTGTTTACTAAACTGGAAAATTCTAATTATTTGAATGGCTGTGATACTTCAGTCATAGAAAAGCATAGACAAAGTTGTGGACTGTGATATCCCTTCATTCGATTTGATAAAAGAGCAAGTACAGAAGTCAAGAGAGATGCCCAGTTCCAAAACTACAGCTTTGCGTTTCATGCACTTTTCACTTTATTCAACATACATGATTCTATGAATACAAATGTATTCAGAAAGGTCATTTCTTATTGTGTCCAGTGAGACAGATTCTAAACTTCCAGCACTAAACTAGATGGAGGATTTTCCATTTGAGAAACAGATGGGTGGTTAGCTGTGTTTTGGAATCAGTTTCAGCTTATTTTGGCAAGGTCTTATTTAATTTTTATTTTAACTTTACATTTACATTTTTGTGTGTCTGGGTGGGGCACACATGTTTTGAGTGCAAGAATAATTTTCAGGGGTTGGTTCTCCTTGTATCATGTGAGTTCTGGATATTGACTTCAGGTGCTCAGGTTTAGCAGCAAGTGACTTTACCTGTTGAGCCATCTCACTTGTTCCTGTGGCAAGACCTCTGCATGTCACATACAAAGATGTTACACTTAGTGCCAGACATATGTTGATGCAGTTACTGAATGGAACACAAATAGAGTGACCTCTGCTACTTATGTTATCTTTTTTTCTATCCAAACAAGCTCAATTAACTAATAAATGGGTAGATTTGTATACACTATATGATTACACACTTGCATATCCATGTACCTACATACAAAAATAACTTAATATTGGAGAACTATTATTTTTTCATAAAGACAACAGACCTGTAGTGATTCCTATGAAACATTCACTCTATTTTGATCCTTAGTTCAACTTCTGGATCTCTAATTCTTACATCAATTATTATTTTTTTAATAGAATCACCTCCATCATTGTATTTCAAGCCACTATATTAGTAGCGTCTCTTTGTGTGTTTGCATATGAATGTATGATTTAGAATGTTTTTCTGGTGGCCCTTAGGACAGGGGAAATTGTAGGCTTAGATTTTTCAAAACCTACTTTAATGAAGATTCTTAATGCTTCAACCTCCATTCTAGCCCATTTTCCAGAGGTAGGGAAAAAGAAAGGATATGAGAAATAGGAGATGTGGACCTGTTTAGAAGTATTTCTCTGGGATGATTCCAATCTTTTTGTCAGAATATCAGCCGTGCAGTCTAGATCACTAAACATGAATCAGTAGCAGTGGCTAGATCCAGAAAAAACATCGAGACTCTTCCAAATTGGCATGAGTCCTTGGAAGCAGCAAGAAGCATTGAGAATGCAAAAAGGTCTCTGGTGCATTTCTCTCTATGAAGTCACAACAAGCTAGGATCAGTGCAAACCAGCAAAGCACTGCAAGGCGAACCAATGCAAGTGACTTCTCTCACTCTTTGTGGGGTTATATCTATAGTCTTTCTAAACATCACATACCCTCTTAAGCATGTACTCCAGCGAAACATCACATGCTCTTTCACAGGATGGCTTCCAGAAAAACAACACATGTCTGTTCTCAGCAAAACATCCTCTCATAAGACAGCCTCCATAAAAAAAAAAAAAAATCACACGACACAAACGAGTCCCCAAAGAAACCAGAAATTTCCACCTCAGAAGATAGTTTTCTTTACTAAAATGAATGATAGAATGTCTACTTAAAACCACCTTCCTTACTTGTAGGCTATATATGGAGTAAGTTGACAAAGACAAGAGAAAACTTAGAAGAGTCAAGAGTCAAACAGCTATCCTGTAGGCAGTTGTCAAAACCAAGAAACTCACTCAATGATGTCTACATGTGTTTCCCAGTTGTGCTATGTCTGAGTTTGTTAATAATACCTGCTGGCATTGGGATTTATATCCAGCTGCCTTAGAGTGATCAGTTTTTTGGTGTTCTGAAGCTGTTTGGAGAGATGGTAGCCTTCTAGAAGCTTTGGAGGCATTGTTTGCTTTTAATTTTTCCCTCTTTGCTTCCCTTCAGCTTCACAGTATTGTTTCATTTGGCTAATCTGGTAGATTCCTGGAAAGTTTATGAGGCCCCCAGTGACTTGAAGTTAATTTGGCTCAGCTTCCTTGTTAAGGCACATAGGTCCTGGCCTGTGGTAAAGTAGAACTGTTTTGGTCCCTGGAGGAAGGGAGTGTCCTATCTTTCTTAATAATGAAGCAAGATGGCTTCGAAACAATTTGGCATCACAGAGAGGGAGGGAATCCAGCTCTCTAACATGCACCTCATTGTGAGCAGACGTGTGAAAAATGCTTATCAGTATCCAAAACAGCTAGTTAATCACATATTGCTCCACTTGGTTTTAACAATGCTGGGAGTGGTTAACCAGAGCTGGATACAGGCATAACTTCTCTTAATCCCCAAAGATCTGTACATTGAATGACGCATCCTTGGAATTTTTTGCTTACTCAACTTCTATAGGTTATCATTAATTTACCAACACCATATGACTGAAATGTTTGATTGTTTACTTTGCATCCTGATTGCTGCCCCCTCTTTTGGTGTTCCCCCACTATACCTTCCCCACTCGCCTGTCCCCTTCTTCTCTGATCCTCCGAGAGAGTGGAGCAGTAACCCCCCACCTGAATAGTATTACATGTAGATGTACAACATTTTCTTTATCCATTCTTCAGTTGACGTACATCTAGATTGTTTTCAGTGTCTGGCTATTATAAATAAAGCTGTTATAAACATAGTTGAGCAAATGTCTCTGTGGTATAGTGGGGCATCTTTTGGGTATATGCCCAGCATCTGACAGAGACACCAACAACCCAAATAACCAAATTTTAAAAAATAGGGTACAGAGATAAATAGAATTCTCAACAGAGGAACCTTTAATGGATGAGTAGCACTTGAAGAGATGTTCAAAGTCATTAGTCATTAGGGAAAAGAAAATGAAAATGACTCTGAGATTCCATCTTGTACCTGTAAGAATGGCTAAGATCAAATATTCCAGTGATAGCACATGTTGGGGAGGATCCAGAGCAAGAGGAACACTCCTCCACTAAAACCACTTTGGAAATCAATTTGGCAGTTTTCCAGAAAACTAGAAATAGTTCTACCTTAAGGCCCAGCTTTACAATACCACGTGATTGTTGTTCAGATCCATGTGCTCCATTTTGTCAACAGACTCAGGAAAAAAACATGTACTATGAAAGATGCCTTCCCCTGTGTTCCATCTGATTCTAATTGGATCAAAGTGTTGGTTCTTGTGTTGCTAGGGGAAAGGCATTCACACTGGGAGCAAGTTGACCAAGCTGTCAAGTTTATGTTCAACAGGCAAGTAAGTGAAGGTAAATCGCCTCTTGCAGAGTGGACAACAGACTGAGGCAGTGCCCAGTAGCTGAGTCTAGTGTCTGGATGGCCCATGTAAGGCTTCTTTGTCTTCCCCTGTATACACCTGAGGTAGGGTCCTTCCAGATTAGATAGGACCTTTATAAAAAAGACCATCTTTACAATTAAGTGTATTATAACTGGATACAAGAATATTTATATAAGTGTAAATACCTATAAAGTTGAAAATGTGACTAGGGAAAAGGGCAATGGTGCTTTGTACTTGTGTTCCTTCTGGTGACTGGCTGTGTAAAACCTGGCCTAAGATGCAGGGACGATCTTCATTACGTACCCCAAGGCTCTCTTATTCCTCTTACAGGATTAGCTGGGCTGCCTAATACTAAGCTACAAGCCCTCTTATTAACTTCCCCAGTGTTCCTATCCTCGATGTTTCAACACTAACATTTGTTTTAAAGTTAGCAGTTCTATAATCATCAGGTATAAATCTTTTATCAGACACTCAGACTCCTAGAAAATTAGGGTAGATAAGCTTGAAATGGGAGTCACATATATTGAATTAGTCACAGTCTATTGGCCCATAATTACTAGAAACTAAGGTAATCTCTCTCTGTCTCTGTCTCTGTCTCTCTCTCTCTCACACACACACACACATACATACACACACACACACACACTCACACCCCCCCCCACACATTCACACATGCACACTTCATTTTAGTCTTCTTTACTGTGTTTTGAGCAAATAGTGATGAAACCTTTTATCAGATAATCATTTTATGCCCCTTTGTTCTTTTTAGGTAAAGAAATATGTTTCATTTTCGTGCTATTAATTGTTATTAATCTCTTAATTCATTAAAGTGCCATTTTATCTTTATTCTTTGCTCTGTACTAGGAATTAGAAACATGATCAGAGTAACACTCCTCTAATTACTACATCTTTTCCTTTAAAGAAGAGTTCTGTATTTCTTACTTGTGTGTGTCTAACTGCATGGCATGTGTGTACAGCTGTGCCCAGAGACAGAAGAAGGCTTCCCATCTCCCACAGCTTGAATTAGAGATAGCTGTGAGCCATTCAATGTGGGTCTTGGAAACTGAGCATAACGGGAAGATCAGCATGCACTCAGGCAGAGATAGCACACATGAAAACATGTAAAACCAGAGTGTTCCATTCCCATGTTTCTATAGTCACTTACAAAAAATCCGCTTCTTTTAGTTTTTTTCTTAAGAAGTAAGGAGGTAATAATACTTAGCATATAAGATTTCCCAGACCCCCAAATATCACAGTATCTTGCCATTGCTCCTGGCTATTCTCTGAAAATTGACAATGGGGCTCAACTGCCAAAGACACCACACAGTCAAGTCATAGAAATTAGAAAAGCCAAACTCATATTGACCTCAAAGCTCTAACCATACTAAGTAGTTTTCATGGTGTTGGAAGGTACTATACACATGACTGGAGCATGAAAGTAATCATGAATCTTATCAAGCCATGGAACCTGAAAGCTACAGCACTTCTTACCCTGACGAGACATGTTCGGTGATACCATAATTGCACTAGTATTGTGGGAGTCATCAACCACTTTCTGATTGGATTTAAGGCCTTCACCAAAGGATAGAATCATACACAGCACTATAATCGGGACCAAGAACCTTTAAGGAGACATGTCATAGCCGTCAAAGGAGAACCTACTTCTATGGCTCAGTCAAGGAGACATAGTATTAAACTGAATTTTATTGAGTTTTCTTTATATCCATAGATAAGTGCATCTCACAACCCTCATCAGAAAGCCTTTTGATACAGATTGTCAGTAACACAAAGACACACATCTGGTCAGGGTGTAGAGAACAAAAAGACCACAGAGTGCTTACCCCTAAATAGGTCATTTATGGAGGCATTTTCTCAGTTGGACTTACTTCCTTGCATATAACTCCAGCTTGTGTCAAGTTGACATAAAATTAGCCAGCACATGTTTCTAACATTTTATCCAACACCTTCAGGATATATACTTTCCCCAAATGCATATGGAATACTATCTAAAATATACTATGTATTCAAACAGTGAGTACATGAACAAATCAAAAAATGATCCAGGCCATCATCTTACAGGATTATTTAGCTATTGGATTGTTTGTTTGTTTGTTTGTTTGTTTTTTCATGTGAATTTGAAGATTGAATTTGTGATTTGAAGATTTCTCTCAAAATCTGTAATGAGTTGTGCTGGGATTTTGATAAAAAATGTACTGAATCTGTAGATTGCTTTTGGTAAGATGACCATTGTCACTATGTTAACCTTACCAATCCATGAGCATGGGAGATCTTTCCATCTTCCAATATCTTCTTTAATTTCTTTCTTCAGAGACTTGAAATTTTTATCACACAGAACTTTCACTTGTTTGGTTAGAGTTATACCAAGATATTTTATATTATTGTGAATGATGTTATTTCCCTAATTACTTTCTTAGCCCATTTATCATTTATATGGAGAGGCTTTTGTGAGTTAATTTTGTATTCAGTCACTTTGCTGAAGGGGTTCATCAGCTGTAGCGGTTCATCTTAATTATCATGACACTTCCTTGAAGTGTTCTCTTCAGGCTTCACAACTCTGCAGCTTCTCCATGTTCCCCAACTTTATTACTCTTTTTTATTATTAACTAGCACCTAACACATGTGTATACATGATACATAACATATCTCCCTCTATATATAGTTGATTACCTGTTTCTAGTCATTAAAATAAATGAAGAGAAATTATCGCTGCTTTATGCACTGATCACATAAAGTTTGTTGAAAGATGAAGACAATAATGAATGAAAGATGGGATGTGTTCAGCTGGAAGTCAAATGAATCGTTTGAAATCCTTGATTCTAACTCAATCTGGCAGCCACTTGTCTTTTCTTGCCCACTAAGTAGTTCTTATGGAAATATATAGCATTTTCTGTGGGTTTTTGACTCTGGAAACTGGAAATTGTTTATTACTGAACAACTGAATGCCCATCATCTGCCGTGCAATGACAGCTCATTAGTTATGTATCGATGAAAACCATTCCTGGATAATTAAATTCAATTTTCTCCCTCTCAAAATTCTGCCCCCACCCCTGCAATGAGCCATTGTTTTAATTTGGGTTTTTTTGTCTGAGATAAAACAACATAACCAAAAGGAAACTGGGGAAAAAAGAGTAGTTTCAGTGTACAATTCTCCTGTCACAGTTCATCACTGAGGGAAGTCAGGGCAGGAAGTGAAGTGGGGAAGGAAGGAACCTGGAGGCAAAACTGATGCACATGCCATGGAGGAAAGCCTCTTAGTGGCTTGCTCCCATCGGCATCCTCAGTCTTCCTTCTTATAGTACCCAGGATCAACAGCCCAGGGATGACTCCACCCACAGTGAGCTGGCTCCTCCCAATTCAATCACTAATCAAGAAAATGAACAGCAGATTGGCTTCTCCATGGCTCAGTCAATGGTGACATTCTCTCAGTTGACATTACCTCTTCCAAAATGGCTCTAGCTTCTGTCAAATTGACACAAAACTATCCAGCACAACCCTTATTTTCCAAGTAGATTTCTATTACAGTATTTTTTAGGGAAGTCTTAAGTTATTTTATACAAACTCCCTAAGAAGTTATATAAAGGATCTCAAAGATCCTTGAGAATTTAAAATATTTAATTTGATTTAAACATATTTAGTTGCTTAAGTATCAAAGGTGTGCTGGTTAATAAAGAGTATCAACTTGATAAGATCTACAATAACTTAAGACACAAATGTGCAAACATTCCTTCAATGGGATTATCTGGATTAGTTGAGGTGGAAAGACTAACTCTAAAGGTGGGCATCATAATGCTCTGGACCTGGGACCTGGGCTGAGTGCCAAAGGAGAAAGCCAGTTGAGCACAACCAACCAGAATCCTCTGATCCTTGTCAGTAGATGTACTATGACAGGCAGCCTCAAGGTACTGCTGCTTGGATTTCACTACCATGGTGGGCAAAACTCTTATCTGTGAGACAAGTTGTTTTTGCCAGTGTATCTTATCACAGCCAAAGAAAAAACACCCAAGATTGTAGGGAAAACCTTTGGAATAAAATAAGATTTTGTTTTAAAATTTTACTTTCTCTGTCATACTGTTTAATCATATCTAATCATATCTAGGTGGGAGAAAATAGTTGATTTCATATTAAATTTATAGCTGAACATCTAGACTTCTTGGGAAATTATATAGGATAAATGAGAAGCATAATAGAGATGGGAGACAAGACTTGATTAATATGGCTCATGTCACTCTCATTGTTTCTGGGTTAAAATCTAATACTTCTAGAGTAATGGTGAGCCTAGTCTAGTGTTCCATGGGCATTCCTCTTTCGAAATCTCTCTTGAGCAATTGGAATGCAGTCTTTAGATCCTCACCCACAGAGACATGACAGCTGCAACATGCTGACAACGGTCATTCATATCCTCTTTAAGGAGCCTTCAGAGAAATTGTTTTTGAGTCAGTAGTTGATTAGCTTGCTGAAATGTGCTTCAAATGTTTATCCTTCATATTCATTTTCATTTTTTATGCCTTATGTAATTCTTCATTCTCCATCATATCATATTAAAATTGCTTGAGGTCTAGGTCGTTTGTGCATGTGCAGCCTGATGTGCAGTGTGTTTGGCAAATGATTGGATTTCCAAAGACAGTCTTGGAGATGGAAGTAGTGGTTAGACCCTACGAACAGGAGGTAAGCACATTGCGGAGAAGGGTCCCTCACTGTACCCAACTTCAACTGTTCTTGGAAGCTGAGAAATACCTGACTACAGACCTAGTCATCAATTTGCTTTCTCAGGTATCATTTCTTCCATACTCTCTCAGTATCGCCCCGGTTGCTCTGTCATCCAGTTCTTCCTTGTGCAAAGGGTGAGGCCAAGAAGGTAATCTAGCATCTCTAACCTGATGAATGAAGGGTCACGGTTCAATTTCCACATCTGTTCCTCTTGTTTTCCATGGACTATTTCTCAGTAGCCACCCAAAAAGATGAAGGCAGAGTCTCTACTTCCAGTGTTTGGACACAAGCACAAAGCTGAATGGTTTGTGGTTTAGACAATATACTGTTTATTTGAGCTACTCTGACAGGATAAAAAAGAAAATAGACTGGATTTCTATTTATTTTCTGTAGCCATGGTCATTTTTATTTTGTTATCCACTCATCTGGAAAGTGCTTTAAAAACAATTTGCTACTTCATATGCTCTGGTGTTGTTTACTGTCGTTTGAGAGCTATACTTATACAGGCTTATAGGTTTAAGTTTCTTTCTCTTTAGAGACAGTATGATCAGTGCTTATCCACATATCATGGGAGGAGTCAGTGATGGCTCTTATCAAGTGGCATAGCCGTGCATTCCCAGGCATATATACATGTGCATTTTGCATGCCCCTTTTATTTCCTTACACTCCAGCCAAGAAACATCCGGTTTTGAAGACTCAAGCCAAGTATGGTTTCCAGTTGAAGCCTTTGCAAACGTATCTTTCCATATGGGAATTACATCTTCCGCCTTTCCTCTTCAGAATAAATTAGGATGCATCTCTTAGCACTTACTCATGTCAGCAGGTGTATTTCTTTACCGTTCATTTTAGACACAAAGCCTTGGTGTCTGGCAACATTGATCATTCGTGTTTGAAATGTTTTGCCCAGCTCATTTTAGGATCTTGGCAAATGTTGTTTAAACAAAAGAAAATATTGGACCAAACAGATTTAATGCCTGTGGCATTCATGGAGCATTTACTGTTCAAACTGAGCCAGTTCTACAAGGGCAGGGCTTTGACAGACTCTGTCTCTATTGCAAAATGTTTCCTTTCTTTTATGTTTCTTGTTAGGATGTCTATTAACATTCTCAATCACTGTCTTGCTATTTCAGTTTTATATTTATTAATTCAGTTTTGGGAAAGGGGACACAGAGGGAGTACACAGAATAAGTTGTTTTTCTCCTTTCACCATGTTACTCCCATGAACTTAACTCTGTACATACATTAGGCTTGTTGCTAACTGTCTGACATTCTGAGCCAACCTACAGCCATATAAGAACTGTTAATTAATCCATTCTATTTGTCTAAAGATCTCCTGGCTCTGAACTTGTTCTGGTATTATTAACTGTGTGGCTATTGGTTTTTAATGTTAATTGTGGGTAAGGGTACTGCCAGACTAAGAATTTTCCAGAAATGCTGAACTACCCTCCAGTCCCTGTTTTTCATCATTTTTAAAAATCATTTTATCATTCAAAAAAAACCTGTTTCTTCCAGTTTTACCTAAACATGTTCATATAGTCAATAACTAAGTTACTTGATAAAATTTAAAGGTATGGATTCAATGTATGATCTAGGCAAGATGCTTATTCTCTCAATAGTTCTATCTTCATGTATAAGATGAAGATAGGAATTTTACGGGCCACACAGACTTGCTGAGAAGGTTCAATCATTGAATATTTGTATAGATTTTAAACCTTGACTAGATCATAGTAAATACAATTATGAGCTTATTGAATAACAAATCTCAGTCCTCCAAAGTAATAATTAATCAAGACTTGATTGCTTCTTAAACTGCTTAATTATTAGTAAAAAATTCAAGGAATTTGTTCTATGATATGGCTCAATGTGCATGCACACACATACTAAAATTAATAAAAATAAAGTCTTCCAAAGAGTTATAATATACTTTTTAAATTAACTATTTTATTAATTTTTTATACAATATACTTTGATCATACTCTTTCCTTTTCCAAACTCCTTCCAGATTATTTTTATCTTGGCACTCACTCAACTTCATGGTTTTTTTTCTTTTTCTCTGAAAAGCAAACCCACAAAACAAAACAAATAAAAGCCCGATAAGACAAAAATATCAAAATAAAACAAAAAAATAGTTTATAAGAAGCGTGTGTCGTCCAGTTGCTACTGGACAAGAGGGCTTGTCTGGAATGATTGGTACATCCCATGACAATCCATTTGAGAAAACTGATTATCCCTTTCCTAGAAGAAATAAGTTCCAACTAGCTTCTTTGTTAGAACTAAGTATTTATGTTACTCCCCTCCTTAGCGCTGAGATTCTGTCTGCTTTGAGTCTGTGCTGGTCTTTTGCATGTTGTCTAAGTCGCTGTCAGTTCATATGTTTATCGGTGCTGTTGTGTCTGGAAGACACTGTTTCCTTGGAGGCACATAACATTTCTGCCTTTTTACAATCTCTCTGCTTCTTCTTCTGTGTACATTCCAGAGCCTTAACAGAAGGGTCTGATAAAGGCAACCTATGTAGGATGAGTGCTCCAAAGTCTCTCACTCTCTGTACACTGTCCAGTTGTGGATCTCTGAGTTAATTAACTACTTAAAGAAAAAGCTTCTCTGATGTACACTGAATTATGCACAGAACTAGAGGTATAGCAGTAGGTCATTAGGAGTCATTTTATTGCTATGTTCCTTTAGCAGTATAATAGTGGTTTCCTGTAGTCCCATGGCCTATATAGTTTCAGGTTTGTGATCACTTAAGCAGGTGTCAGGTATGGGTTCTACCTCATATCCTGAGCCTTAGAACCAATCAGGAATTTTCCCCCATTATATACTGACTCCATTTAAATTCCTTTCATATATGTATGTATTTTTGAAAATGCCTATACTATCAGGGTTCCATGTGATTTGTCTAAAGTTCTTTAATGTAATTGTTCCTCCCCACAGTCTCAATGATGCAATCTAAACTTAATGTAATTGCTCATTTTTCTAAATGCATACCATAGGCCTGTACTTTCATAAATGCTACTCAGAATTTACTTGCACTAGAATTTTTAAGCTATATCTATAATAAATGAAGAGAATATATAGTTATTATTAATTAATAAACAGCTAATAAATAGTATTTATCTTTCGATGACCTTTATGGATAGAATTATCAAGATTTAGGGGCCATTGGAGAGTGCATTAAAGTCAAAAATAGAAGATGAATAGAAGATTTTTAAGCCTTAATTTGTCCAGGTTTACATTGGCTTAAGACATTATATTTCCAAATAAAGATTTTATAGGTAGCCAAACTACAACAAACAGCACCCAAAAGCTACAAGAAATGTCTATGAAAGACACTTCTTCTTGAAAATAATTTTTCAATATGTTCTAAATTAGGTCTCCAACACATTAGGCAGAGATATATGTCTTTCTCTAGAGCAACTTTTTTATTGCTGTGAAGAGACACTGTGACCAAAGGAACTCTTATAAAGGAAAATGTTTAATTGGGGCTGGCTTATAGTTTCAGAGGTTCAGTCCATTATCATCATGGTGAGAAGCATAAAGGCATGCAGGAGCTGAAAGTTTCACAACTTTGCTGGAAGGTAGCCAAAAGGAGACTTTGATTCTACCTAGGACAGAGCTTGAGGAGAGGATACCTTAAAGGCCACCCCCACAGGGGCACACTTCCTCCAACAAAGCCATACCTACTCCAACAAGGCCACATCTCCTAATGCCATTCCTCATGGGCCAAGCATTCGAACACATGAGTCTATGTTGGCCAAACCTACTCAAACCACCACAGCAATGCAGCAGTTGGGCTAAATCTTTATACAGTAAACTATTAGGAGTATTTCATTTTTAAAACAAGATAAAAATGAAGTTATGTTTTTCATTTTTAGGAATCATTTTAGAAAACGAGCTAAGTAAGGATCTGAGAGTCACACCACCAACTCCACACTTCCCTGCAGTCAACATGGGGACCACTTGTCACATGCACCCCTATGGGTCTTTCCTTTACAGAGAAGGGCCCTAAAATTACATCATCAATTCTACGAGACCTATGGTCTGCCTAGAATAACGGGTCTGTTGCCCACTTGCCAGCACTTCTCTCCAGGTAGGGACCTCAAACTCAGTACCAACTTCACAGTCATGCACCCACCCAGTGGCCACTCTCCCTAAGTACAGATTCCAGACTGTCTTCAGATAGGGACCCCAGACTTAAACTGCCAGTTTCATCAATGTGTGTGTGGCCTGTCCAGTGACTGCATGTGCTGTACCTGCTCTCTAGTTTCCCCCTTTACCTACTCTTGTACCTACCCCATAATCCTGAGGATTGGTTATGAAGATTTTCTAATTTTATCTAAGGTCAGTTTCTGGGCTTTGAAACTTCACCTAGCCCTAACTGAACTCAGACCACATCAGAAGATACATTATTTGAAGATCAACATTGAATTACCCCAAGACTGAGCTCTAAGCCCCAAATCTACAACTTGACAAATTTAGATACCAGGAAACAGAGATCTAGATACTCAACAAAGGAGAGAGAAAAATTTCATACCAAGATATACTATCAATAGTCTAACTCCAGATATTTAGGTCCCATAACAGACATTACAGGATATTCCCACAAACATAAAAAATGTATAGTTTTCATAGCAGGCAACAGATTCTTCTCAAAATTAGACCATATATTAGGAGACAGAACAAATTTCAGTAAATATAGAAAAATTAAAATCACATTCTGCATTTTATCTAACCACAATGGAAAAAATCTGGATATTAAAAATAGAAACTACAGAAACTCATGAAAGTTAAACAACATACCACTGAATAACAATTGGATAATGGAAAAAAATCAATAAGAAAAATTAAAATGCCTAAAATTTAATGAAAATAAAAACAAAATAAAGCATATCAAAATCTATGGGACAAGGTGAAGGCAGTACCAATAGGAATATTTATAGCACAAAGTAGAATCGCAAATTTCTAATTCAGTGTTATTACTAAAGATCTCAGAAATTCAAGAAACATCAATAAATACCCTAAAACAGGAGATGGGGAGAGATTAGGAAAATTAGGGGTGTGGTTATTTGAATATGCTTGGCCCAGGAAGCAGCACTGTTAGAAGGTATGGCCTTGTTGGAGTAGGTATGGCCTTGTTGGAGGAAGTGTGTCACTGTGTGGGTGGGTCTTGAGACCCTCCTCCTAGCTACCTGGGCAACAGTCTTCTGGCTGCCTTTGTATCAAGGTGTACAACTCTTAACTGCTTCTCCAGCACCATGCCTGCCAGGACACAGCCATGCTTCCTGCCATGATAATGGACTGAACCTGTAAGCCATTGCCAGCTAAATGTCTCTTGTAAGAGTTGTCTTGGTTATGGTGTCTCTTCTCAGCAGTGGAAACCCTAACTAAAACAAGGATGAAACCAATGAAGTAAAAATGAAAAATTTACAAATGTCAAAAAACCAAAGTGTTGTTTTTTTGGAAAGAGACAATACAACAGACACTGTCCTCTCTTCTCTCTTGTTAACTCCATTGGGTCTTCCAATGGTCCATTAACATGTTCTTTATTTCTTTAGTTCAAAGCAATTCCAGTGGCAATCTTTTCTCCTTTCAACACTGTGTGAATTCTCTGATTCTGCCTGTCTTTCTTACTTTCTTTGGATGCTTCCTTTTGATAGAATCTGCTTTTACAGAGAACAGTTTCTTGGCCCTGTTCACACTGTGACACCATCAAAAAACAAAAACAAAAACAAAACCAAAAAACAAACCAAAACCAAAATCAAAATTAAAAACAAACAAACAAACAAACAAAAAAACATCTCACATGTACACCTTCTGGATATGCTCTGGAAAGGGGTATTCTGATTGCTTTGCTTATTAAAAACATTTCTAGTGTTGATATGTTATCTGGTATTTGTTTTTAGAAATCTCAAGTAGGTGAGAGCAGGGTAGAGAGATAAGTGGAGATTGGCTTTGCCTTGACAATAGTTTGAACTGGATAATAAGTCCCCAACCAACTCCCCGGTTCTCTAATTCCAAAACCACTTTGCTGTTTGTTGTTGTTGTTATTGCTGGTTTTTTTTTTTAACTTACTTGACTTCTTTTGACCATCTAGCATTTACCAGCCATCTTTTATTTGGTAAACTCTTCTTGGTCTTGTGGTTCAGTTATCATGTCTCTGTCATGGTCTCCATGTGATTCTGTTTTCTTATGCCATTTCTTTAGCACTAAATTTTTCTTATTATGATTTATGCCCTTCTACTTTCTTACATTCATAGCTGCTGAACAGATGATGATACTTGACTTCAACTACAACCTAAAATTAATAATGAAATATATCATCTCAGTGTAGTTTGAACCTCTGACTCCAGTGCTTTCATTTCAACTGTGGCTGCCCCTAACAGCATTTTAGTATGTACTCATCCTCTTCCTTCATCTTCAGACATACCAGAAGAGAGCATCGAATCCTATTACAGATGGTCAGTGCTCTTAACTGCTGAGTAATCTCTTCAGCTACTTGATATTCATTTCTTGGGTGTTATGAATTGAAAAAATTACCCATTCATTTTAGTACAGTTTTTAAAAGTATGTCCTAATTTTTTGGATTTTGTCTGTGTCTGTTTGTGTCTCCCCATTCATTTCAACTCTAATCTTTTGCCAATCTGGATCTCTACCTTTTAGTTAATTTGGCTAAGAACTTGTCAATCTTATTGATTTTCTCAAAGAACTAACTCCTTGTTTCATTGTTTATTTATTGATTTTTTAAAAAATTATTGATCTCAGCTCTGAGTTTGATTCTTTCTTGCTGTCTACTCCTTTTGGATGTGAATTACCTTTTTTGTTCTAGAGGTTTCTAGTGTGCTGTTAAGTAACTAGCATGAAATCTTTTCTTTGTAAATTTTTTGGTGACACTTAGTGCTATTAACTTGCCTCTTAGAACAGCCATTATTGTGTCACACAAGTTTGGATATCTTGTGTATTCATTTTTACTCAATATTGGGAAGTCTTTAATTTCCTTCTTAATTTGCATCTTGACAGATTATTTCTATTCAGTAGTGAGTTGTTCAGTTTCCAGGAGCTTGTAAGTTTTCTGATGTTCCTGTTTTCTTTGTTCCTGTTGTTGTTGATATCCAGTTTTAACCACAGTGGTCAGATTAAGTGTAGGGTGTTACTTCAATTCTCATGTATCTGTTAAGACTTGCATTGTATCTGAGTATATGCTCAATTTTGGAGAAAGTTCCTGCTAAGAAGATATATTCTTTTGTGTTTGAATGAAATGTTCCATAAACATCCAATAGGTCCATTTGATTTATGTCATCAGTTACCAACATTTTTTTTGTTTAGTTTTTGTCTGGATGACTTGTCTATTGGTAAGAGCATGGTATTGAAGTAATCCAACATCAGTGTGAGAGAGCGAATATATACTCTAAGTAGTACTAATTTATTTTTTTGTGAACTTGGGTACGCTTGTGTTTAGAAAATACATGTTAAGAATTGCAATGTCTGCTTGGTTGAACTTTTTCCTCCTATGAGTATGTGCTATCATTTACTATTGTTTCTGATTAGTTTTGCTTTGAAGTATATTTGTTTTCCAGATTTGTAAGTGGCTGTACCAGTGTGATCTGAGGTCAACTTGCTTAAAATATCTTTTTCTATTATTTTACCCTAAGGTAATGTCTATCCTTGATGTTAAGGTATGTTTCTTGTTCTCAGAAGAAGAAAGGATCCTGTTTTTGAATTTATTCTCTTAGTATTTGTCTTTGAATTGGAAAATTTAGACCATTGATGTTACATTTTATCAATAAGCAGTGTTCATGAGTTTCTGTTTATTTGTTATGGTGTGTGTGTGTGTGTGCTTGCCCATCTTGATTTGCTGGTTTGGAGTTATTTATTCCTTCTGTTTTCTTGGGTGTGGTTAAACTTTTCAGGTTGAAATTTTCTTGTTTAGTGCTTTCTAGAGAGCTGAATACATAAACAGATATTGATTAAATTTGGTTTTATTATGGAATGTCTTTTTCCCTATCTATTGTATTGAAAGTTTTGGTGTATATTAGTCTGAACTGGCAGTTGTGATCTTTGAGAGTTTATGGAACATCTGTCCAGGCCCTTCTGGCTTTCAGAGTTTCCAATGAGAAGTCAAATGTTGTTAGGAGCCACGGTGAGCGTGACAGTATTCGCCATTACAAGATGGTGCGGGCATCCTTTGTTCTCACAAGTAAACAATTAACTGCGCAGGTGCAAAAGGCAAAAGCGCGCCAAGCCACTGCCCATCCCAGGGCGTAATATGGGGTGATGAGTGAACAGTCAATCAGAAGTGAACACACCACTCTAGGGTACATATAGCAGTGCCTTTCCCGGGCTTGGGGTCTTCCACTTCTGCTGATACAAGAATAAAGCCTCGCTGTAGTAACTACCCGAACACTGCCTCACATGTCTCTTTCGTGGGCGAAAGGGACTTGGAAGGGGCACGGAATATCTGGTGCCAAAACCCAGGAATTTCAAGGCGCCGCGGAGACCCCCCCCCCGAGATTCGGGGCGGGTTAAAAGACTACAGGATTGAGGTACATCTCTGAGAGATATGTTTGGGGTGGAAGCCTTCGTTGCGAGCGGATTTTCACCCATTGCCACCGCTGCATTAGTTGGCCTCTTGCTTGTGTTGCTTTTGCTTTTAGCTTATTTGTGTTGTGGGGATCCAGCTCGCAGCACAGCTATCAGCGCAAGTAAAGAGGTTTCAAGAGAGGTCCACTCCAGGGTATCAGAAACAGAGCGTGTTAGCAGGCATCAGGCCAAGGAGCCTGGGGAAAAAGATAAGGCCAAGGAGCCTGGAAAGGAGAAGCAGGCAAAAAAGCCTGGGCAACAGAGACAGGCCAAGGAGCCTGGTCAAAGAAAAGAGTACTCAAAAGGAACAGGGGCCACTGCAGGGCCTGTTAAGGTTAAGGACCCTTCACCGGCTGGTGAAGAGAGAGCGGAGGTCAAAAGGACACTCCTATACCCCATTAAGGAGCTTGCCGCCATAGACCTTAACAGCTCTGAAGAAGAAAGCCTAGAGGAGGAGGCAGCCGCCTATGCAAAAAATAACCGTTCTGAGATAAGACTAAGAAAGACCTTGAGTCCCTTGGCCCCGCCCTTGCCTCCGGCCTATGCCCTGGGCAGCGTCTCTAATTATTTCCAGACTTCCTTCAGTTTGAGTTTTCTTTATTGATTTATATATTTGGGTTATTTCATTTTACTGTTTGTGTTTTATAAAGGCTATTTTAAATCCCTGTATTGTGCTTCAGCTACTTTGCATTTCTCAAGACCTGCTTTATTAAGGTTTCTGGAACATACTGTCCTGACTATTACTGTGTTTTTATGCTAGCATCTAAGCATGTGGATTTTGGATGGTTACAATTCTAGGTACTGATCTCTGATCTTATCTTTGTTGGGTAGTGTTTTGTTCCTTGGTTCTGTTGATTGCTTTGTTTCATAGGAGGATGTAATTGCTCTGTGTTGCCTGCTAAGGAATTTTCTGAGAACCTATCAGAAGTGGCCAATGCAAGATAGAATGTGTTTCTTGGTATTAGGAACTGACACTTAGAAATGGGGATGGACTGGAAGTGAGGTAGGGGGGCTGATAGAATCCACAGGAAGGAGAAAAGCCAGATGTTCCTCCAAAATCTGCTCAGTTTGCAAGGAATAGGGGCAGAGAATGAGGAGAAGCAATAGTAGGAAGTGTGATGCTGGGGATGAGACTGGGAGATTAAATTGGGAGGAGAGAGAGAATGAAGATCTGAAGCAACCTGCTTCTGGAGCTTTCTTGCTTCTCTGGCCGACTTGGCTGTTGGGTTCACAGGAAATCCTATCTTGATTTGTAATGAATATAATATTTTGCTTTCCCCTCAACTCAGTTGCCTTTTCCTCCAGACCTCAAAGATAATAGCCTAAATCATTTTTTATAAAAAGTATCTCAAATCAAATATGCAGTACATATACTGATTTGTAGCATAATACATACTTAATAAATTCCAAATATATCCAAGCTGCATACACGATGCAATTTCATCAATGAGTGATTTCAGATGGTGCCTGTGGTTGGGATAGATTTCATTCCTATGAGATGACACAGATACAAAGCTTCAGTAGATATGATGCCCGAAGTTCTCAAGTTAATTGGATTTGATCAGTCCTGAATCCTAACCCCTGCCTACTAGTAAAACTAGTATAAATCATTTCTTTTTGAGAGACACTATAATTTTCAGAATAAAAAAAGAGAGAGAAGAAAGGTTAATGATTTGAAAACAGTGATCTTTTAAAATAATGACCTTTTAACTTCTGTGATAAGGAAATCTTTAACAAATGGGCTATAATTCAAGAAGAAATCAGGTATACTCCATTCAGGAAGTGGGCATGTAGCTACTTAACAGAGAAACAGCTAGAATATCTGGATATTTTGAGGAATCAGAAGGATCTTATACATTTATATCTATCACTAATTAAGCCTATAAAGTTGTGATTTAATTTACCACTTTTCATGTTTCTTTTAAGATTCCTGTAAGCCAAGTGTCCTGGTTTGCCTTCTATTGCCACAATAAAGGCCATGGTTAAGCAGCTTAGAATGGAAGAGTTTACTTTCATTCACATGTCCCAATCTCAGTCTCAGAATGAGAGTCATTTTATTTCTAGTTTTTGTTTTTAAGAAATAATTTTTCTAACTAGAATATCAGGGATTTGGCTTGCTCCTCAGGCTCAGTTTCAGCTTTCTTTCTAATACTGTCTGGGACCATCTCCCCACAGTGGTCTGGGCCCTCCCATATTGATCCTTAATCAAGAAAATGGGTCATGAACTTGCCTACAGGCCAATCAGATGGAAGCATTTTCTCAAATGAGGCTATTCTTCTTAAATAACTTGAGATTGCATTGAGTTGATAAAAAAAACAAACCAGAACAAAACAAAACACCTCAAAAAACAAAAAACAAAACAAACAAACAAAATCCCCATAAACCTGAACAGGAGAACAACTTAATATTTATTACACACAATATTGATAATATGGTTTGTAAACATTTCTGATGTTAATATGCTATGTAGACTCAGCTTCAATCAATACAAAAATGAAACAATATCATGCTGAAGATGAAACAAATTTATGAGTTGTTCACATCAGTGGGATCTCATTATTGTATACCACACAGTCATAATGATTGAAAATTTCCAAAAGATAACAACATTTAATATATTTAATTTTTAAAAAATAGATCATTTAAAATATTTTAAAAATACAATATACATAATTTTATTAATATTTATATGCATGCACTCACACACACTTTTAGGCTCGCTTTTAGACTTCTGATAGAAGTATGCATAGAGTTATTAAACTTTGACTTTTAACTGTAACTTCTATAACTGTATTAAAACAATTTCATAGTGGGGCAGGGATAGTATGTCTATCAGTGAGTACACTGATAAATGGAATGATATATATATATATATATATATATATATATATATTTCTGATATCAAACCCCTTATATTCTAGTTAGAAAATTATTTCACAAAAACAAAAACGATAGACGTAAACTGCTAATAAGCATTTAAATAAGGTTAAATACATTATATTTGAAGAATGATAGAATTAAGGCACTATGAACATCAGTAATAATAAACTATGATTTCTCCAAGTCACTCAAGGAAAACATGAAAGAGGAGAAAGTTTCAATTAAGTAAGTGGACTTGATTTAAAGGTAGCATGGAAAAAAATTACTTTTTTTAGTTTTGGTTTTTTGAGATGGGGTTTTTCTATGTAGCCATGTCTGTCTCAGAATAGAACTCACTCTGTTAGTGAAGCTGTCCTTGAGCTCTGAAATCCACTACCTCTATCTCTCAAGTGCAAGTTTAAAGGCAAGAAATTACTTTTAAATTTACTCAAAAGGAAATAATTAAAAAAAAAAAGATAAAAGGGAATCATTGACTACCAAAAGTCTAAGTTTTTAAGTAAGTAAAATACAGTTAGAAATAATAAATGTTTAAATATATGAAACCTTCCTTGTTGTCTGTTGATAATTGGTTTCAGCACCCTCAGCAGATATGGAAACACACAGATCTTTATGTTTCTTATATAAAATGACACTATATTTGAGTTAAACATATATTCATCTTCTCATATACTATAATTTCTAGATTATTCATAATACCTAATACAAATGCAGTGGAGATGCATCTCTTTCAAATCTTTCATATTTGTGGTTGGTTGAATCCATGGATGCATGACCTACAGATAAAAAAGGACAACTGTATTCATTTTAGAAGATGAATGAACAGATTACAGAATCTCAGGTTTCTTTCTTCAATATTCGAAACCTAACAATATTGTTTTCCTTTTCAAGCACACACTATAACCAAACAAATGTGCAATGAAATAATTCAAATACCAGAGTTTGTTGAGACAGAAACTCACAAGGTAAGGAATTAAAATAAGTAGAAGTTTTCTACTATTCTGTAGAAAGGTAATCAAGCCTTCATCAGAATGACAGGAGAGAAAATGGAAACAAAGACTCATGTTTTTGAAATATCTTATAGGTGTTTTCAAGGCTTTTAATAAAGATTATATGTGAGGGATTATGAAAATAAACCTCTCTGTGTTCTCTGCTAACATACATTAGTAAAGTAGATATCCTTTCTAAAAGCTTCAAGAGGAAAACATTAGTAACCTTCACATGAGTAGAAGACAACAGGAGTGAGGTCATCAGTGCCTAGCACTGGAAGTTGTTGGTGGGCATTGCTTTTAGTTATTTGTTAACTAAAACATTATTAAAATATTTGTGAATGGAGAAAAAAGTTTGGCATCATGCTTGGTAAATGTGACCTCCATTTGCTAAATCATTTATATCCTTCAGGGTTAGTTATTGGCAAGAAAGCATTTGGAAATGTTAAAAGAAAGAAGACAGAGATGGCATAGTAAATAGATTACAGGTGGTCAAGAGATAATTGTATAGTAACAGAATGCATATAGAGGACTAATACTTTGAGAGACAAAGAATATACAATATGTTGATGATTTAGCAGAAAAGAAATTAATTCCACAAAGGGAACTCATTGATATTGTGGGAAGTAAAGGTGAAGTGACAGGGAAGAAGGGAATGGCAATTGAGACTGCAATGCCCAGTGCATGGTTGGCACTGGGGAGAGATTAATATTTGAGGAATAAAGTTCAGGGCATCTACAGCATATGATTTCTGTATTCTCAGTACAGAAACAGCAAGATCAGTTGCTAAGAAAGAAGGCTGCAGTATATGTCATGTTTCTGAAACAAAATTAGTGGGTGGGTATCTTATCAGAGCAGCTCAATAAGTAACTGATTTAAGAATTCCAAGAGCAGGCTCAAGAATCAGCATAAAAAGTCAAGGAACTTGGAGTAGAATAATTTTAAACAACCAATCTTGAAAAGTAAAAGGCAACAAACAAACAAAAGAAGTCAAGGAACTTAGCAAACTGTGTCAAGTAAACAATCAAGACTCTGAAAAAGGAAAAGCAAGAAACACCTAGAAAGAGTATTTTTAAAAATTTATTTATTTATTTATTTTAAACTCCAAATTTTATTTCTCTCCCTGTCCACCCTCTCTGACTGTTCCACATCCTATGCCTCCTTTCCTCCCCCATCTCCATGAGGAGGTCCCCACACCCCACCCCACCAGACCTCTAGACTCCCTGGGGCCTCCAGTCTTTTGAGGTTTAGGCACATCATCTCTGGTTAAACCCAGACCTGGCAGTCTTCTGCTGTATATGTGTTGGGGGCTTTGTATCAGCTGGTATATGCTGCCTAGTTGGTGGTCCAGTGTTTGAGAGATCTCAGGGGTCCAGGTGAGTTGAGACTGCTGGTCCTCTACATGGTCACCCTCCTCCTCAGCTTCTCCCAGCTTTTCCCTAGTTCAACAACAGGAGTCAGCGGATGCAAATATCTACATCTGATTTTTCAGCTGCTTGTTGGATCTTTTGGAGGGGAGTCAAGATAGGTTGCTTTTTGTGAGCACTCCATAGCCTCAGTAATAGTGTCAGGTCTTGGGGACCTCCCCTTCAGTTTGATATCAATTTGGGCCTGTCACTGGACCTTCTTTCCCTCAGGTTCTTCTCCCTTTCCACCCCTGTAGTTCTTTCAGATAGGAGCAATTATGGGTCAGAATTTTGACTGTAGGATGGCAACCCCCTGGAAAGAGTATTTTTAAAAGTAAATAATAGATGAAAACTTTCCCAAAGTTGATATTCAATGTAGAAAGCTCAACTAACTGGGAGAAGTTTAAATCTAAAGCAATACACCCTGAGACATATTATGACTGAGCTGTCAGGACTCAAAACTCAGTAAAATAAAAGTTACTTATCCTATTTGAGAAATTCTCAGTAAAACTGTCAGTGAGTTTTCAGCAGAGATTTTTCAGAATAGAAGTTCATGGGACAATATAAAGGCATGGACAGATGATATGAAAAATAGTATAATTTAAAATTTGGCTTATACCTACACTCTTCATTTCCTACAGGATTTAAAAGACAAATGTATAAAACAATTACAACTCTGCTAGTGAGCACAAAACATATCAAATGTAATTTTTCACATCAGTGTCATAAAGTAGAGGGATAAACCTGACTAAGGGGACAAAATATTTATCCAATGAAAACTATACAATATTGATGATAGAAATCACAAAAGATACAGCACCTTGAAAAGTTATCTGTGCTTGTGGATGGGAGGAATTAAATTGTTTAAATATTCCCCTGCACAGAATGACCTATACATATGAAAAAATTATCAAAATTCCAATGGCATTCTTTATAGATATGAGGAAAAAATCTTTAAATTCATATGAAATTAAAAAAAAAGGATGGCATAATTATGCTCTAATTGTATTTTGAGAGAAAAGTTTTATTTTAACAGGAAGGGTGATATGTAGGAGAAGCTAAGGTGAGACGGGTACTGAGAGGAAGAGAAGGAATAAGGAGAGGAGGAGAAAAAGGAGAGGAGAAGCTAGGTAATGAGAGAGAGAAAGAGAGAGAAAGAGAGGGGGGATATGGAGGCAGTTGTTCACATGTCTTCACCAGTCAAAGATAGTTGATATATCTAGGCTGGGTATTAGGTTACACTTCTGATTGAGCATTACCAAACTTATAAAGCCTTTGATTGACAATTTTTTAAAAAGTGTAGAAAAGCAAAAAGAAAAAGGGAGCATGGCATAGGGTTTTTTGGGGGGGGGTGGGAATGGGGAAAGGGGATGGCATCTGAAATGTAAATAAAATATCAAAAAAAAAGAGATGACAATCTAGCAATATGACCTACACCAAAGAGAAGAAATGACATTGAAGAAATAAATGTTAGAGAATGAAAGTTTTGGGGGACATTATAAATATGATTAGCTAATTAAATATTCTAATTCAATCAATAGTCCTTGTGAGGGTTACAAAAGATCAAGGATAAAACATGAAGAGTTGCCTAAAAATCCAAAGCAAAATGGAACAGAAATTAAATAGGAATGAAAGGTACTAGATGAATAGTGTAAAAAATTGACCATTAAGATGAAAGAAAGGTAAAAAGAAGAGAAGAAATAAGAAAGGTGAACATAATTAGAGACTACATCAAGAGACAGTCCCAGAACTGAAGCACAGGATTCCACTACGCACTGAGACCTGTATGGTACATTTAGCAAGGCTCCATAACGCATAGTGAGAACAAAGCTTATCCATACTCATGAAGGTCCAGAGCATCAGGTAATATGCCCAGCCTGCTTTGCTGTTTGTCTTTCACTTATAAAATAGAAGTTTATGTGTGGTTCTTCCCAGTCAATTATTTTATTTTCATTATTTGACAATTTCAACAATCATAAATATATTAATATATTCATTATCTAGACTGCCTTCTCTCTGTACCATCAAAAATTGTTCTTTGTACAAAAAAGTCTATGCTGGAAATATTAGATAGCTAATTTTTGGCTAGTTCATTTTTCTCAATTATAAAACCTGACTACTTTATGTAACATTTTCTAAATCTATAGCTCTTACAGTCTATGATTTTCTTTTTGCTTAACTATTCTTATATTGAAAAATAAGGATAAATTCATCTCTTACAAAATGCTCTGTTGGAAAAACATGTCAATTATATTTTCATGGGATATAAGCAAAGGGCAAACTAAATATCTATTTGAAAATAGAAAAAAACCCTCAGGGTTTTCTAATTTTTTTAAATCTTCCAGCTTTAGAACGTGCTTATTGTGTTTGTATCTTGTCCTTGATTAACCCAAAATAAGCTTAGGGTCAGGAATGGTTATGCCTGCCTTTAATCACAGTACTCAGAGGCTGAGTTAAGCAGATCTCTGTGAGTTCAAGGCCACCCAAGGCTATGTAGTAACATCTTGTTTAAAAAAAGTTAAAAAAAAAAAAAACCATCATTATATCTCAGATATGATAGGTTTTTTTTTTTCAAATAATCTTAGGCATTAGTGAGCTCACTAGTGGTCTTTAGTAGCTTTCTTCCAATGGGACATGATTCCTAGATAAGAGATCTCCTAAGATATATTCTCTCTCTCTCTCTCTCTCTCTCTCTCTCTCTCTCTCCCTCTCTTGTGTCCTAATTGGTTAATTATTATTCCCACTATGAAACTGACTTTATAATGAGAGCTAACTGGAATTTTATAAACCACTTCCATTATTCAATCAAAATGGCACTAGTGATGGGTCAGCTTTCAGAAACAGCAAACAAAACCAGGACCCTAAGATCCCTGTCTGTTCCCTATGTAACTTCTATACTCAATACCAAACCTGTTTATTTCTGGGATACATAGTTGTGAATATTGTCACAGGGGATACATGTCTGATTAGAATGGACTGAAAGATTAAGAAATGACAGCATGTTTTCAATCTCAAGATTTTAGGGTCATATCAGGCCTACTCAGTTCATGCACTTGAAACTAAGTCTTCATTCTAGAGTTTGCATATTGGTTGGGGTGGCAAATATAAACACAGAGTAATGGCCAGAGTGCTCTAACTACAGTGAATCCAAAGAGTTAGTGGTGGGGAGAGGTAGAGAGAATTTTTGACAGCTTGTAAAGGAATTAATAGGAAAAGAACGCTTGACTTTTGACTTAATGGATCTGAGATTTTGTACAAGTCAGGGAGATGCTAGGATGCCATAAGAAGTTTGGTAACTTTATCAAGAGTCTCAGCTGCTCCAGATAATAATTGTTCTATCTAGAAATCTCCCATTTTAAGCTAAAAATGAAGAATAACCAGCATGAAGACACATCACAGAGCTGACATCCATATATGGATAGTATCATTAAGTCCAACTACAGAAATGAACTCTACACAGACCTACATGGTATTCCCATACTAAACCAAGGTCACATTTATTCACACAGAAGCTTACAACTATGTGAAATGTCTATTGCTACAACTAGACTAAGCTCAATAGTGACAAGAATTTTGAGTGATGTTAGAGTTTATCCCTGAGACAATGTCTGATGTGTAATAGCTAGTTACAAAAATGAATCGTTACTAAGGAGTTGACAGGGCTAGGTGGCATACACTCTAGGTCATATGAAAATTTAATATGTGATACTTGTAGTTTCAATGATCATAGATGTAATTTTATATTATAATATGCAAAATTTTCATGTATACAATGGTTAATCCCAATTATTAACTTTGTGGGATTTAGAATAGCCTTGGAAACAAGTCTGTGGGCAAGTCTCTGTGGGAGGTACTGTCCCTTGTACTGGGCTCTCAGGTTTGGTTAAAAAAAAAAAAAAAAAAAAGTGAGCTTAGTGCAAGCATGTATCACTCTCTCTTTCCCAGCTGTGTGGTATCACTAGCCTCCTCCTGCTCCTGACAGCCTATCATCGCTGCTCTAATGGGCGGCATCCCCTGGAAACAGAAGCTAAAATAAAATAAAATAATATAATAAAATAAAATAAAATAAATCCTCCTTTTCTTTCTGGTATCAGGGGTTATTTTTACCACAACAATGTGAACAGCTAATAAATATAATTTGTACCTTGATTAGGTTTTGTTGCTCTGTTGAACCTGATCATGTGTTTTATTGGTTTTTGGAACTAGTTTATGGGAACAAAGTTCATCAGGATAAGTGCACAAGGGCAAAGGCAAGTCTGATCAAGAGGCCCAGGTTCCATCTCAAACTAACAGAGAAAATTGACAGTACATTGAAGCAGAATGTAGGGGTGGTTTTGATGCTTTGATCAGGAATCTGCATGTGAATACTGAAGGTCTCGTTCTCTAATTGATTGAATTTCTGTTTTTTTTTTTTTTTAAACTCAGTTGTGTTACATGATGTTTTCCTGAAAGCTGTTTTGTGAGAGGATGTTTTGCTTAAGTAGACATGTGAGAAGACATATGGTGTTTCACTGGAGCTGATGCTTGAGAGGGTACCTGATGTTTAGAAAGAATATAAACGTAACTTACAGACAATGAGAGGATAGTCTTGCATTGCTAGGCCTTGCAACTCTTCTCAGATCTTAGCTAGTCGTGTAATGATTTGCTAGTCTTTACTTTACAGAATCTTACAGATCTTCACTTTACAGAAATACATCAAAGAACTCCTCTGGGTATTCCAACTGATTCTTGCTGCTTCTGCTGACTCCTGCCAATTCAGTGGAGCTTTGTAGTTTTTGCTGGATCCAGACACTGCTACTGATTCATGTTTGGTGTTTTCTATTGGACTAGACTCCTGATAACAAAGGTTGGAATTGTCCCAAAAAACTACTTTTAAACAGGTCCACAACCCTTTTTCTTTTAACCTTTTTTCTCTACTAACCTCTGGACAGTGGCCTGGAAGGGAGGTTGAGGCATTTAAAAACCCCAATTAAAGTAGGAATTGAAAAACCTAAGCCTGATAATTTGAATACGACATAGAACAAAAATCTGTAGTTCAAACACCTATATAAATCCTCTTGTATACTCAACACATTAGTGACATTTTTTTGCTAGATGATTAACAAAAGTAGCTATCTTAACTTCTTGTGTCAAAATTATTGCAGAAGCAGTGGTGCTAGCAATTATGTAATTAAAGTTGTCATACCAGCAATAATCAAGTCCACTGCCCTCTTGCTTTTGCTTAAAGCCTAACTTACTTCTTCTAGCACTTTCAAGCTTTTTTTTTTCAGAGAAACAAGGTTTTCTAATACTCAGGGCAGTAAGAAAAAAGCTGGTTGATAGACCCCCATAACAGACATGCCAGATTTATGGGAAGGAGGTTCATGGTTTAAGAGTTAGGACCCATCTTGTGTGTCATGACAAATACCATTGGAGTGGTGTTACTTCTAAAATTTACAATGATAGTCATTATAATTAGAAAAACGTTTAAAGATACCTGTAGGGTATTTGGCATAATTCTAACACCTCTCTGGATGTTTCAACTTTGCATAGTGAAATTATGAATGTAAAGAAAGATGCTCTGTTGAGTGTTGTTGCTGCAGATAATAGTGATAAAATTATCCATGGCTGGAGGTCAGTATTTCCATTTTGGTCAAACCTCAGGAATGGCATATCTAGTTTGATTAGGCTAGCCCCTTTTGTCCTGGGAATTTTTTTATTCCTGCCCATCATGTTAAAGCTTGTCTCTAATTATATCAGCAGGTTGGCTGCCAAAGTACATGACTTGAAACTGACAATAGACCCCCAGACAGAGCTATTAATTTAACAAGCTGGCAAGCCAAGGACAGGTAAAATTCTGCAGAGAGCCTTACCAATCTAAGACATAAGTGAATTGCTTTTGATAATGCATATTCCATGATGGGTAAGGAAGGCATTCTTCTCAAACAACCTAAGACAGGCTCAGTCTGGTTTATGCAATTAAAGGGAGTAGATATAAAGAACTTTTGGAGCTGCCTGGCAGGAATCTGACATTGATCAAGGACAAGGAAATGGGCTGCTTGGAAAGAATCTGACATAGGCAAGGACAAGGAAATGGACTGCAGGCAGAATTCTGACATTAGGCTAGAACAAAGAAGTAACTTCAGGCAGAAATCTAAATCCTAGGCTAAAACAAAGAAATAATTACAGGCAGGAATTAAAACTTAAGCTAGAACAAAGAAGTAGACTTCAGGTATGAAAATGACTTTGGGCTAGGACAGGGAAGTAGGCTCAGATATTTTGGTCATCCTGATAAACCCTTGGAAATAGTGATCACAAGAGTGATCACAGGACTATGTTTATTGTTCTGTGTATTCTTTGAATATCTGGGTTTATTATCTTGCTTGTTTCTTGACTATTTGAATCTACTATATCGCTAGGTCCTCAACCTAGAACTGACCTTAATACTTGCATGTAATTTAAATGGTATAAAAGCAAGAAAGGAGGAGAAGGGATGGGATAGGGAATTAATGGGGGTGGGGGAAAATGGGGAAAGGTATAACATCTGAAATGTAAATAAATAAAATGTCGAATAAAGAAAAAAAGAAAATTCTAAGCCCAGAGTACTTTCTACATGGCATTTAATTTATAATGATAAAGGACACAGGATTGGGGGTAGGAGTCATGGAATCTTTAACCATAGCTCCAGAGAGCCACTAAGTCTAGATAATGTATGGTTTTATAAAAATCGTTTTCACTGGGGCTCTAATTCCATGGATGGGGCCTCAAACTCAAGAAATAGGAGACAGCATGCTGAGCACAACAACCCATCACTCTCTGCTTCTGCTCTGTGGATACCATGTGACTAGCTACCTCCTGTTCTTGACACCCAGACTTTCTTGTCTTCATGGGCTGCATATTCCATAACTGTAAATCCAAACAAATTGTTTCTTTCTTTCTTCTGATTTGGTCACATCAATGAGACAAATACAAATATATCATGTTCTCTTCTGGAATGTAAAACTTCACTGCCATACTGGTACCTGTGGTGTTGAATTATCTTGCTTCTTATAGTAGAGTGGGACCACTGACTATGGCATTTAGAGCATCCCTGAATGAGCCTATCTGAGGACCTTGGAAGTACATTGGGAGTTACATTTAGATGTAAGGAGGAAATGGTGTTCTTGACTGGTACCGAGATGAAACACAAAAAAGAAAGAAAGACTGGAGTTATTAGAATAGCAGACCCTAGGAAGATGACCCAGAGAAGCCAGAACAGAGGGCATTTTTATCCACCTCTCAAACCCTATAACTTAACTATTCTGTATTATTTAACTGTATACATATCTTAAAATTTTTTCTATATTTTAAATAAGGGTTTAGAACATTTCTAACTCTTGTTATAATTATGTTTGATACTATAAATGATTGTTCTGTGCATGTCTTCTGAATACAAAATGTCATGTGTCTAGAAGTAGAATTTCTATTTAGGTTTATTAGAAAGATTTTATAGTTGTCTATCAAGAACAATATAGCTGATAATGAAATAAAACCATTTACAATGTCTATAAAAATGTAAAATACCTAGAAATAGCTTTACCAAGATACAACTAGTTCATTACTGCACCTCTATAGATGCTAAATAATGTTTTATTTGAACTCTAGAAATGAAGTTTAAAAGCTAATAAATGCATATACATGAATTATGGAAGAAAAACTCATATCTTTGCATTATATTTTCTATGCCACAAGATTAAAGACATTTCAAATTTGAGAAATGTGAATGTTGAATCTAGGCTCATTAATAGTACTGAAGGTATTAAGAACATACGTTTCATATATATATATATATATATATATATATATATATATATATATATATATAATACTTCTGTTAAGAACACAGACATATTCAGGAGAATCTAATTTCTCTTTGCCTTCCTTGATCATGTACTCTCAAAGTCCAAAATAACAGTTTCAGCAGCAGATCAGCAAATTCTTGTCATTCTTCTGGTTTATTAGTCTTCTTTGTATGAGTTAGAGTGCCCTCTTACACAGGGCACTCTAGGGCATTCTGGAGTCTGGTTCTCGTTAGTGGTATAATAACAAGGGACTAAGGCATGAGAGAAACTATTAACTAACTCTTAAAAAGAAAGCTTCCACAGGCACGGAAATAGCCACTTATTTTAAGCCAAAAAAGAAGGGCAACTTCTAAAAAATGAAAAGAACTTCTTCCCGAGGCACTGGCAGCCATCAGAGTACTTTACAAGGCAAGGCTTAGTGACTCATTCATTCCTTCTTTATTTCCTTTCTTAAGTAACCAAACTTCTTTTCTTTGTGATCATTGTCTTATGCCACAAACAAACAAACAAACAAAAAAACCAGTTAGGTTGTATATTGCTAAATTACAGTATCATTTTAATTCTGTCTGTTTGTGAGTATTAGTTCATTCTTTAAAGTGGTAATTTGGAGCCTTTAGCTTGTCATTATTTTGCCATGTCAAGGAAATTGGCCACCCTAATACAAGGTACTGTAAGTCTTCACAGTCTCCACATATTTTGTAATGCCAATAACTTTGTCTTCCTGAACATAGTTCCCAGGAGGCCATTGTCTTAGATGATAAGTGAATTCTTTATTTGAATGTATTTTTAATTTATTAAATTATTTTATTTATTTACATTCCAAATGTTGTCCCACTTCCAGGTCCCTCCTCCAAGAGCTCCTCACATTCTTCCCCATCTCCTTTGCCTCTGAGAGGGTGCTATTCCACCCACCTACCCTCCTCACATACTCACCCAACTCCACTTCACCCCCTAACTTCCACTTTCCTGGGGCATCAAGTTTCTACAGGATTAGGTACATTGTCTATCACTGAGGCCAGACAAGGTAGTCCTCTGCTACATATGTGCCAGGGGTCACTGACCAACCCATGTATGCTCTATGGTTGGTAATTTAGTCTCTGTGAGCTCTGAGAGGTTCCAGATTAGTTGATACTGTTGTTCTTCCTATGGGGTTCCCTTCCCTTTCAGCTTGTTTCAATTTTTTCCTCAACTCTTCCATAGGAGTTCCAAACATCAGTTCAATGGTTGACTGTATGTATCTGTATCTCTCTCAGTTAGGTACTGGTAAAGCATCTCAGAAAACAGCCATGATAGACTCCTGCCTGTGAGCACAACGTGGCATCAGTTACAATGTCAGGATTTGGTTCCTGCGTATGGGATGAATCCCAACTTGGGCAGGTCACTGCTTCTTCAGTTTCTGCTCTATTTTCACCCCTAAATTTCCATTAAACATGAACAATTCTGGGTCAAGAAACACTTAAAAGAAATGTTCAAAATCCTTAGTCATCAGGGAAATACAAATCAAAATGACCCTAAGATTCTACCTCACATAAATCAGAATGGCTAAGATAAAAAACTCAAGTAACAGCACATGCTGGTGAGGAAGTGGAGAAAGAGGAACACTCTTCCATTGCTGGTGGAATTGAAAACTGGAATAACCACTCTGGAAATCAATCTGACAACTCCTCAAAAAATTAGAAATAGTTCTACCTGAAGACCCAGGTATACTGTTCCTGAGCATATACTCAAAACACGCTCCACCATACTACAAGGACATGTGTTTCACTATGTTCATAGTAACATTATTCATAATGGTCAGAAGCTGGAAGCAACCCAGATGTCCCTTAACTGAAGAGTGGATACCGAAAATGTGGTTCATTTACACAATGGAACACTACTTAGCTATTAAAACAAGGACATCATGAATTTTGCAGGCAAATAGATGAAAATAGAAAATATAGTCATGACTGAAGTAATCCAAAAGGTCATGCATTATATGTACTTGCTGATAAGTGGCTATTAGCCAAAAAGTCCAGAATACCTATGGTACAAACCACAGACTGTAAGAGGTTTAACAAGAAGTAAGAGTCAAGTAAGGATGCTTCAATCCTACTTAGAAGGGAGATGAAAATAATCACTGAAGGCAGAGTGAGAGAAGGACCTGGATGGGAGAGGGGAGAGGGAAGGGAATGGGGGTACAGGATCAGGTATGGTGGGAGAGGAGACAGGAGAGAAGCCCAAAGCGCCAGGAGAATGAATGGAAATATGCACCCGCATGGGGTTGAGGGTGGGGAAAGTCCAAGAGACCTTAGAGGTGAGAGGTTCCCAGGACTCAATTTAGCTGAAATGCCCAATAATGGGGAGATGGAACCTGAAGAGACTACCTCCAGTAGGTAGACAGAGTCCCCAGTGGAGAGATGGGGCTACCCACCCATCTTCAAAATTTTTGATAACTGAAATTCTTAAGTGGTTGTTCTGTCATAGGGATTTTTAGTTTCTATCCTGGAATCCTAGACACATGCATCCACAAGCACACAAGTAGGACATAATTTCTTATTCATTTCACCTCAACATTATAATTTCTAACATTTTATTATTTTCTAGCTATCTGCTATCAATTCTCATTTTTATACCAATATTTGTGTTAGTTGGGGATTTTGTAAAAAATAATATTAGTTTTTTGCTATGTAAGCAGTGGACAATGTTGTGTAAAACATAAAGAAGTGATCGAAGAAATAAGAGACTTCACGGGAAAGAACAAAGCCTGATTGTGAAATCAAGGGATTATGGGATTCTCAAAAGAGACATGCAAGTAAGGAACCAAGACATCAACACAGGGTAGCATCCTAAAGTGAGTAACAAGCCTCCTGTTTCCAAAGGAGAAAACTGAATTGTGAAAGAGAACGATGCTCTTATATGAATAGAGAAATGAAGACTAGATGACCAAAAAGTAGAAGTTAAAATCTTTTGAAAAGAGATATTAATATTTAGTTTTATATCTCCATCTACTTTGATATATTTCAATAGTTGACAGTTGGTAATCAAAAATTGTTATTATTAATGTATTTTTTCTCTTTTGGTTGTCTTATGTTTTATAAAGTTTATGTTTTCTCACGGGAGACCCTAGACAAAAGCCTGTGGAGTAACAGGGTGGCTGTGGCAAGTGTGCATTTTATGCAACTAAACGTTTCAGAGGAATCTGGTTAAAGTAATTTGCATCCTTTGGATTCTTTCCATAGAGTGTTTAAAGCTCAAAATTTCTTAAAGGCTCTATTTCTTCTGATTCCTCCATTAGCCAAAGCAACAAAAATTAACCAAATTTAAATTTCTATGTAGGAGAAAATTATGAACCAATAATTTTAATTATATTGTGAGCTTATATTATCCCATGCTTTGAGATATGAAATTTCTTTCTTTTTTTTTTTAAGGCTGCAACATTGTTTTTTATTTATTCTTTTTTTTCTTTTTTTTCTTGGATATTTTATTTACATTTCAGATGCCATCCCCTTTCCCCATCCCCCCCTCCCCCCAGAAAACCCCTATCCCATGCTCCCTTTTCCTTTTTGCATTTATACACTTTTTAAAAATGTTAATCAAAGGCTTTATAAGTTTGGTAATGCTCAATCAGAAGTGTAACCCAATACCCAATCTAGATATATCAACTATCTTTGGCTGGTGGAGACATGTGAACATCTGCCTCCATGTGCCTCCCCTCTTTCTCTCTCTTTCTCTCTCTCATCACCTAGCTTCTCCTCTCCTTTTTCTCCTCCTCTCCTTACTCCTTCTCTTCCTCTCAGTACTCCTCCCACCTTAGCTCCTCCTACATATCACCCTTCCTGTTAAAATAAAACTTTTCTTTCAAAATACAATTTGAGCATAATTATGCCAATTTGTACCAGCGAGGTACATGATAGTCCTAATACCCAGTCATATCTCTATTTTTAGAATTTTTCATCTTAGACAGAGAAACTTTTTTGAAAAGGTTTAATTTTGGAGCATTAAAGCAGGCAAAACACACACACACACACACACACACACACACAAAACAGAGTGAACAGCTATTAATGCTTCACTTTCTTAGCTTCAATAGCAGTAACTGCCCTTCCATTTTTATTCATGCTCCTTGTCAATGAAGATACAAAAGACACTTTAAGGCTTATTTTTAACAGGACATTGTGTGTGTGTGTGTGTGTGTGTGTGTTTGGGGAGAGTATTTGTTTAGATAGTGTATAGGGACTTTGTTTATTTGCTATTGACTTATGCAAATATTTTTTGTATTTTTGGATGTAACTCCTGCTTAAATGCAAACCTAAAAGTTTTTCACAACATGTGGGTTTCTTTAGTCTAAATTTCTTCTGCTGTGTGAAACCTTATTACTTTGAAAAACTGATTCTGGAATTTTAATTAATATTTTGGTGAGTCTACTGATTGCTCTGTAACATTATTTATTTATTTATTGTACAGTTTTTTAAAAAAATCATGAACAAATGCTTCATTTTTGTCTTTGCTTTTCAGCATATATTAAAATCACCATGTGGTTTTTTTCTATGGTATATTACACTTATAGATTGAATGGTAAACCATTCTTGGATTTCAGGATGAATCTAGTTTAATCTACTGTTGAATTTGGTTTGAGACTATTTTCATGAAGCTGTTTCTAAATATGTTCTTCAAAGATATAGTCCTGTAGTAGTTGTTTTTGTTTGTTCATTTTATAATAGTTGATTTGCTTTAGTATCAGTGTCCTGCTTACATCTTAAAGCAAAAAGTTTCTTTAAAATTCTTTCCTTCTGCTTAATTTCTTTGGAAGAGCAAAGTTAATATCAATTCTTTGACTGTTTGGTGAAATTTAGATATGAAGCTCTGAGGGCCTGGAATTGATAGAGTTATTTAATTACTGATTCAATCTCCTTTAATATTGGTCTTACATTTGATTTTTTTTTTGATTCACTGTTAATTTTCACTGCACTTTTCAAGTAAGTCATCTATTTACTCTGCTGGGGTGCAGCTATTCATTTTCGTCTCTTATGATCTTATGAATTTGATTAGTTGCCTCTTAACATTTTTTATTACCACAGAGTAAAAACTGTCCTTTTTGTTTTTGTTTTTATTTAAAGTCTCCATTTTGTGTTTCATCTTTAGTTTTTGTTATTTTTGTACTAGAGTATTATACCCAGCAAACATGTCCTTTAAAAGTGATTGTAAGATAAAAGTATTCTCAAACAAATGAAAGTTGAGGAAGCTTACCACACCTAATTAGACCATCAATATTATAAAAAATGTTGGTAAATGCATGAAAAACATAGAATTTATTAATAAAAATGAGTAGTCAATTTCAGAATTCTATTATTCTCTAATAGTGGCTAAATGAACTACCTTTCTAATATGAAGATGTCATGAGTATGCTATTCTTGAAACATAAAAAGCACATTATGTCTTTCCACAGAATCAGAATTTATTGAAGAACAATGAATTTACAAGGTACAGAAATTTCAATTGCAATAATTTGCTAGATGGAGATGGTCCTTGTTTCTTTAGTTCTTGGACTAAAGCAAATATTTGGGCCTTTTTGCCAGTCTAAATTATTATTATAATTTCTCAGATTGTATATCATATATCACAGGGTAAAAATATGAATGTAGGTTATAAATTGGCTGAAATGTCTTAACAGTACCCAGAAGAGTTAAATAGAGTTAAATAAAATGAGTTACACTGGGAAGATGGCTTTATTTATATGTCCACCTAGGTTCAAAGTCTTCATCCATCCTTAAAATGAAGTTAAAACTTACTTGTAAAAATGAAATATCCTAGGGCAATGCACAGTCTGAACAACCATTGTTCTGCACAATATGCAGTAGATAAGGCCACAACTTGATCTCAACAGAAAACTAAAAGACAAAGATATTGAAACAACTATAACTATGATAATTTGCTAAAGAGCACAAGTATAAAAGAAAATAAAAACACCTAAAACAATCATGGAAGACGGTGCAAGGATAGAAATAGTATATATGATTAAAGTTAAGTCAGTAACACACTCTGATTATAAAATGGTTTTTGTAAGCATCATGGATACCACAAAAAAAAAATCCTCAACTGATTTGCAAATAAGTTAAAGAGAGGAGTCAATAATACCCCTATGAGAGTAATCAAAGCAAACCAGCAAATTACAAAGTAGGTACAAATTAACCAAGAAATTACTAGTTTGGTACAAAAATAATTTAGTTTAAAATTTTTCATTTGATATTAAAATGCATTTTAATAAGAATGATTATATCTTGTTTTAACGCATACTACTTTATATTTTATTTTGCTGATTATCACTTTTTATTTTATATTGATTTTTCTAGTATTTAAATGATGTTAGCCAAAGAGCAAATTTAAATAATTTTATTTCTTGAATTTAAACTAGATTATATACTAGCACAGAAAACTAAAATCATGAACAATATACTCGTCATAGGAATGCTAATCAAAGGACACAGTGCTGTGGGGGTCCAAGAAAGTTTGCAAAGATTAAAGAGACAAATAAATAAATTGAAGAGATGACTAAAAGAGTAAAGGTTGCCATCAAGGTTGTTGACCTGAGTTAAAATTTTTGGACCCATATGCTTCAACGAAGCAAAGGGCTTTTACAGGTTGTTCTCTGATTGCCACATGCATCCATGGAGAGGTGAAAAATTTGGTAAGTGTGTACCTTAGGAGCTAGTAAAAGCAATCATCAGAATTGTCACCTCTTTTGCTCTACACAAACTACTCGATTCTCAAATGAATTGTGATATACAATGATAAGTGAACTGTGCATGCGTGATGCGCGTGGTGATGGTCAGCTCAGGCGTTGGGTAGAAAAGATGCTCCACCTCGCTTCTTAGAGCTGCTCTAGAAAAGGTCTTGGTCACTGTTTGGTTGTCTGATGCTCTGAGTCTGATCTATAGCTTTCTGAATCTTGCCAAATTCATCACATCCAAGAAGCAGGCTTAGCCAGTCAATAAGATGCATGGGAATCTGCAGTCCTACAGCTGACATTGTTTAACAGATAAGACCCACTTTTTCTCTACTATAATTCCCAGATTCAGAAAGCAAAACCAACCATTCAAAAGTTGAATGAAGTGGGATACAAGGTGTGACTCAACCACCATTTTCACATGACCTCTTGCCAACCACTTACCACTTACCACTTATTCAAATGTTTTGACATTTTTTTCTTTTTCTGCAAGAAAAATCCTTCCTAAACCAGCAGAAAATAGAATGCTCTCCAAAAATTCATATATTTTTTATGCTCTAGGAATAAGCAAACATTTCTAATTTTTAAAAATGCGCTGATTGTACTGGTTCTAATTTTGACTACTAAAGATGTGTTAAGCCCTAATTGTAATAATTTAAACTCACAGTCTGAAAAAACACAATTCCCTTTGTACCAGCCTTTGAACTAAAAACCTATTAGCAAAATGAGATATAGTAAGCTCAATTTACAAATCATGATAGATGTTCTAAATTTTCAAATCAAAAGACATTGGATATCTTGATTTTAAACCCAAACCAAACTGAACAAAAACTTCTAGTACATGGTGCCTATAAAAGTCTCAAATTATCCCTAAGAATAAATGACTGAAGTGGAAAGGTAGACAAAGATCATCCACTGAGACAGAAAACAGTGCAGGCAGTAATGCATCGGGGTCTCCTCTTAGGTGTCCTAGTCTTATTATTAAAAGAATTAAAGAATGGACTCAAATAGGAAGGCAAGAAAAAAATTTATTAGGATTTAAAAGGATAAAAATCCCAGGGTAGGAAATTTGTAAATCTGCTGGTGAAGGGAATGGAGGAGAGTAGATAAGAGAACTATGCTGTTTAAGCTTCCATGGAGGCCACACATATGGCAAACAAGCAGCCATATGGCAGGCAAGGGGCTTTAGAGAATGATTAAAGAAGCTCCAAGTGTGAGATGAGGCATTACTACATCCTAGCCAGCATCTGACAGAAAAAAGAAAAGGGGAGAGCTTCTGATGTAAGTTTTAGAGGGACACACAGGCCCCACTGCAACTCACAGTGGCTGCTGATCACTGGTATGAGGGCAGAAACTCTTAGAAGGAAAAGTACAGTGTCTCATTTAAAGATTAATTATTTTACCTTTATTTTTCACATGGCTTAGGAGGAAGTTGGCATTCTTAGGGCTGGTCCTCTGCCCAGGAAATTGACTTGACTCAACTGCAGGTTACCTGTCTATTCAGATCAGAGGTTCTATTTTCTTGTTTTGTTTTGTTTTGTTTTGTTTTTTGAAAAAACTTGGGCCCTTGTTTCTACTGCAACAGTCCCATACTGAAAAGGAAATCCTAAAATTATTTAGGAATCATATCAAGGATCAGAGCCTACAAATAATTCTGCCATCTCTGGACTCTGGCAAGGATGAAGCTGCTGAGAAATTCAAGGATATTTTTGGCTTTTAACCAAAAATTAATCAGGTTACTTCTCCTTGGGATGTTTTACCCTAAGCCACAGAGACAATTAATACTCTCCACTCTCATTATTTCCTTCTCTGAAGAAGTAACTCCAAGTTCTTCTATGAAATTGGGGGACAACCAATCTGGCTTCTTTGAGCTAAATAAACAAGGGTCACTGAGTGTGACACTAGAGATTCCACTCTTGTGGTTCTGTCTAAAAGACCCCAAAAGTCCATCAGTGGCTTTTTAACTTGAAGGGAAGAGAGGAACACCTTAGCTAGTACCTGGAAAGAGATGTGAGAGAGAAATGAAGGTGAGATTATCTGCATGACAAGTCCTAGGCAGGGAATCAGCCAGAACAGGGGATATTTTTTAAATGTCTAAATCAAAGCCCATTAGACTCTCTTGATTGGCTCAGAGAACACCAGTCTATTAGCTCATTCTCATTTTTCCTTTAGCTTCCAAGTCTAGTCTCCAGAGTGATGAACCCAGGATCTGCTTTCAGGCAGTTTGATAGCTGTTGAAGTGGCTAGAATCAGTGTGAGGTCCCTCCCAGATGGCTTCTAGAGAGAGAGAACAGATACATTTAGCCAGCATTTAATTTTCAGGTTAAAATAATAGTGGGCTTTTCTTACTTGGCTAGAAGTGAGAGCTGCAGTAAGCCAAGATCTGAAGTCTTATATCTGGGTAGAATTTTCTTATCAAGTAGAAAATCATTAGTGAGAAGTAGTCATCTAAGTAACATCTTATGTGGATTTAAGACTACTGTCTAGGGAGAGTAATTTCCTGGATTGTTAAGGAAACACACCAATTGTTTTCATCTTTGCTCATGTTTTCCTGTTGGGTGTTTAGTACCACATAGTGGGCCAATATTAGTCACTTTCTTTTAACTGTCAAGGCCACTTAAGGATCTGATCCTCAGGGGTCACTTGAACTTGGGAGTGGCCTCTGGCTCCTTTATCCTGTCTTCTATCAGTTGTTCCATGTATGAGAGGGTAAGACAAGGGCTTTGTTTGACTGTGGCTTTGCTTAGAAACATTGTGAGATATTTTTCCACTGCATGATCCCTCATATTTTGCAGACTCAATATTGGTTATAGCCTTGACCAGGAGGTTTCTCCATGGACTCCCTAAACAAGAGAACAAGTGATTTTCAACAGCATAAGCCCCATTTTTCTCCGGTACCTGGTTATCTTTGATGAGCTCTCCAAAGGGACAGTTACCACAGTTTGATACTTTTAACTACTGGGTAATACTTAGGTAAAGCTTGGGGGAGGGGTGTGAAAACCTTTAAATAAACTTTTATTAGACATAAATTTTGTTCTTTGAAGCAGTACTAAAGTAGTTGATACGCAGAGCAGCTCAGTTTCTCCACTGATTAAGTAAAGGTTGGATTGAGCTGGAACTTAGGAATTTTATGATCATATATATCATCTTCAAGTTTCACCTTTTATATAATGTAAGTAACTTACTGAGACCTTTCTTTCTTAACACTATGCTATACAGTAACCCTAATAAATAATTATTTGTTGTAAAAAAATTTCTCCCTTGGAAGATTTTTAGCAATGCTTTTCCAACTCTTCATAGAGTCCCAGTGACAAAGCAAAATAATATTTTACCAAAATTCATTCTGGGGAACCATTAGATTTATTGGTATTCACCTACAGGGCATGGGTTAGGGGTGGTGAGAGGAGTGTGGTTGAACCAACCACTGGACTTGAAAGTGTTCATGCATCATTGTCAATATTTTCCCATAGCTGCATAGGTAGAAGCCCCTCTTCGTAGTCCTCATGAGCCTACAGACTCTGGGTGAAAAATTCTCACCCTGTGGGTCATGACCCCTTTGGGGATCAAGCAACCATTTCACAGGTGTCACTTTAGATGAGAAAATACGGATATTTACACTATGATCCATAACAATAGCAAAATTACAGTTATGAAGAAGCAATAAAAGTAATTTTATGGTTGGGCGTCACCACAACATGAGGAACTGTATTAAAGCCTTGCAGCATTAGGTAGATTTAAGAACCACTGCTCTAGGTTTGAATACAAGGCCTTGTGGAATTAGTACAGAGCCGAACACGAGTGGTAGGAGGCTTGGCTGAATGCTAAGAAAACAAGAGCAAAGCAAACCAAACATAAGCAGAAGGTTGCTTTTAAGAAGCAAGGCTAAAATTGTTCACAATGTTCCCCCCATATAATGGTAGGCAGAGAGAAAATCCAGAAACATCTGGCCAGTTGTTGGAAGAGGCCATCTGTCATGGTCACTGAGTATCCCACAGTGTTCTCTGTAAGTATGTCAGGAATGGAAAGTCCGGACTGTTCTCTCTCCAGTTTATTCCCACAGAATTGTCTTTGGAAAAAACCCTAGAGCATGAGGTAACATTTCTCTCTGGGCAAAAAGCAGTCTTGCTTCTGCTCAATATAAAAGCAATAAATCCTCCAAGATCAGGGATCCTCTCCTGTCATCTAACACAGTGAGTCTACCAAGCGTTATTCGGGACCACCAGCATCCTCTATCTCTCTGGGACTCTAAGGATGTAAAAACCTATATACACAAAAATAAAACTTTTAGTGATACCTCGGATTAACCAGTTTAGGCTATTCTTACTGAAAGCTTGCCAACTAGGTAAAGTGTTATATCCAGTTCTTGATGCCAGGCACCTTCAAAAGACAAGGGAAACACAATAGGCAAAATGGCTAAATATTAGAAACCATTTATAACTAGAGTAAAATGATAAATATATTGATGATATGTTGATCATAAAGAAGAATCTAGATATAGAAGTCTGGAAGAAGACAGTGTCCTGCTTCAGTCAGAGGAGTGAGAAGGAAGCTTCCGCAGCTCTCCTAAGTATTTGCACTTAGTACCAACAGCAAAAGCAAGACCCATGGGTACAAGCAAGCACAAGTCATCGAAAGACCATGTAATGCAAGCTGTCCTCTTTGTCTAACAGAGTGTGTCAGTGCCGTCATTTGTGGTAGCAGCTTTAGGCACTACAGACTGGACTCCGGCCCAGGTGGGGAAAGGATCTTGGGATGCTGAGCCATTTGGAAAGTCACAAGTCTTCAAAACTTGACAGAAGACATAATTCAACCAGAATTATGTACTCGAAAGTTCTACTCCCATGTAGAATAAACTGATCGCTATTTCATTGGAATTGTGAAGCAATCCTGGGATAATTAACGTCAAACTACAGGGAAGGTCTCGGAGCCTTTTTAACCTATGCTGATAAAGGAAAAACAAAATAAAATAAAACTGTTCTTCTTATGGAGGCTGACGGATTTTGAATATAGTGTGGAAGGTCTGAGGCTAGTGATGCTGACAGCTGGAGAATGAGAGGGACTAATAGCAAAGGACAGATGAAAAGAAAATGGAAAGCTATCAGTAAGCTCAGAACACTTATCGCTAACATTGCAGGTGAAGAACGGAAAGAATAGGTAGAAAGTAGCTACTTCCTTAATACTGTCAGGAAGAATGAAAGTAGATGCCCAGAGAACTGTGGTATTAAAATATAGTTTAAATGACAGTTCCTACTGAGGTAAAATAAACCCCATGTGATGAAATTATAAGCAGACTATCTGAGGGAGACATGCTTCAGAATTAATATGGGCTTTGAGAAACACTACCTGTGGAGGCAGTGGGTGGGAAATAAACTTCTTGAGCAAAACTCTCCACTGATGAGTTAAATAATAAAATAAATTGATAGTTAATAAAGCTGACATTTAAAAAAATAGATATTAAAAGAATGTGGAATGTCATTTCAGAAGAGATTAAAGATAATCTTGAATATCTTAAAACCGTTTCATTTCAAAATAGTGCTGCTTTTGAGAGTTACAAAGATAGTAAAAGGACTCTTACCTGATGTTCATGTGCCTTCTCTAATGTTATGTTTTATAGAATCTTGCAAAATTTCTACAAAAGGTAACACTTTGGGACTATAATATTAAATTTATTTTCATTTCACCTGTGTTACAATTTTTCCTTTGTATGCCTGGGGACAGTCCTCTTCAAAACACATGTGCAGAGATGAACACACTCAGCTAAGATAGAGAGCCCTGTAGCTGTGGGTGTCACACCATTCTGGAAGCCGTCCTTACACTACCATGTAGCCAGGAATAACAATGGGGAGAAAACTCAGTATAATAGGCACCAGGAAGAAAGAACCATGAAATGGACACTATGAAAACCTAGGCTGACACAGAGACTACACGTGTACATTTTAAATGCTCACTAAAAGAATTCTGAGGCTTTGTGCCCAACTTAAGCATTCCTCTGAAGAAGAGAAAGTAACATTTTCCATGATAGCAACAAGATAAGCATTTATTTCTCTTTTATAGAAGGCAGTATTAAAAACCAATCTAGTTGTTAATGCTCTCCACATATCAGGACCCTGAACTTTCTTCATATATTAACTTGGCCTGAGAGTTTCTGTGAGGAAAAAACCTGGACCACAGCTAGCCTTCGATTGGTACCATGTTAAAGACTGGCATTCAAAGACCTCTAAGAATTCACTACACTCTTTTGAATAATTTATGATAAATCATGTTTATTAATAGTCTTAGACCTCCGGCTTTGTAAGAAAATGTTGTCTTTCCATCTCCACGCTCTTCCTAAATTTTTGTAATCCTTCTCATGTTAATTAATCTTTCAAAAAGATCACTCTTGGGAGTAAGGGGAAGGGAGAGGTTATGAAATAGGCCTCATTTTTCAATGTGGATCTATGTCGACGAACTTTATTAAGACCCTCTTAGGAATGAACCGTCATGGGCTGACCTGGTCTTCAGTGCTATATCTGCTGACTGCTGATTTTGAGTTTAATTCTCATTTATTCTTGGAGGCCAGCGCCTCATGCTGCTCCATAAATGGCTCTTCTCAAGTATGACTTAGATTGTCAGATAAAAACATAAACAAAATCGAAATGTGAGCCAAAGTAAATATTAATTTAAAAACTATAACCCCAGGTCCAAAATGAAGTAACATTTTTGGCTAAAATCTACATTTTGGCTAAGCTGTCTGCACTTGGAGAAATGAGGGGAAAAAAAGGAAAGAAAAAGTGCTGAGAAGGGAAAACACTAACTCTCATAGTCACATCGGCTTAAGAGAAAAAACAGACCAAGATGTGAGGCGTGTGCTCTCAGCAGCCCAGGGCTGACCTGGCCCGAGAGCACTTGTCCCCTGTCCCATTTTATTGGAGCACGCCAGAGTCTCTTTCTCTCCTTGGCTCACAGATTTACTTTCCCCAGGACACCAGTTCTGGCTTTGCTCTGAAGCGCTCTGTGCCACGAAGGCTCTCACTGCCCTCACCGAGGGTCAGCTTTGGTTCCGCAGTTTTCCCATAGTGTCCTGGACCTGAGCCACTACTCAGAGTCCTCTGGGAGAAACTGGTTGCCAAGGAAGATGTCACACTTGCTGTTTATTTCCTAATGGACTGAATGTTTCTCATGTAATTGAACAGATGCCTTCAAACCTTGAGCTTAATGCACTGTGTGGTTAACAAGTGTCCAGGTTGTGTGGACACACAAACCTCCCGGTTTCAATCCGTATGGGGAGACTATGACAGGTATTCATAATCTTAAATTTATATTTGGAAAATTGGAAGCTTAAAGTTTCTTTAAAGACTTGGTAGTCCTCTGTGTGTTACTTCCCATTTCTACATTCTATAACCTTACCCATGATATTTTTCTCTTTATTTATTTTAAATTACAATATAAATATATGCAACATATTTTGAACCATTCTATAATATATGTACTAAAATGAGTATAGAAATTATTATGGGCTATCGTCAAATAGATCAGATTCAAAAGAACAGCATATATTTGTACTAAAACTAAAAGTAGAAACATTGTAAATTCATCATTTCAATCATTAGCCTGCCTTCTGGAACTTTCCATGAATTTTCAAAATGTCTAATTTTGAGTTTTGTACAGCTGTTTTCAATAAAAGTAAATTTCTTTATCCCCCCCAGTGCTTTAAAGTCTACCATGAAACATGAGCACCAAGAACACTTTGGGTAGAATCAAATAAGTTAAGATTCACATATTCCAATCTGGATACTACTAGTTGTTTCTAGAAAAATGGGTATGAATACCAATACCAGGGTAGGACACTTGTTGTTCTCTGTAACAACCAACATTTTGATACTTACTTCATTTGCCGGCATATGCTCCTGGGGTGAATTATAACAGATAAAATCTTCACACCAAATTTCTGACTTGAACCACTTTGGAAACCAATCTCTTCACATATCCAAGCTTGAGTGTATAGAATATATGGCACTTATTAATGCATAAGAATTGGGCTGAAGGAGTGCCAACACAAGCAGCTTTGTAGTTTAAACTCCCTTAGCGTCTGTTTCAGAACAGTAATGATGGGGTCCCTGGGTTCTGTAGACTTGATATGTTGCCTATAGTGAGCTTAACTGAACAGCTTGTCAGTGGGCTTTAAGTCCAATAGCCCCACTCTTTCTGTGGCTAGGGATGTCAGCAGAGCACACTCACGACTGGAAACCAACTGCACACTCACAAGATTTCTACAGAATTACAATGAGCAAAATGAGGGTCAACAAGGTGTCTCAGAAGGTAAAGAAGATTGTCACCAAGCCGGGCAACCTGAGTTTGACCCTGCTACTCACACGGTAGAATGGAACTGACTCCTGAAATTTGCCCCCTGATATCCATATACACACATATCCACATATCAGCATAGCATGTGTGTACACATAAGCATTCATACAGGCACACACATACTAAATAATTGTAATTATATTTTTAAAGAGCAAATTGAAAAGTGGAATGCCCTTGCAATACTTTAAGAGCATAGCTAACATGCCTCAAAAATCTAAAATTCCCAGAAGGACCATGTTTGCTAAGTAATAGAGTTCAAAATGTACAGAAAAAATAAAACCTTGCCAATGTGAATATTTAATTTTGCCCTGGAAACATGGCCATTTGACAGAAACATTTATTCAAGTTAGGCCTGAGGTGGTTTGATAGAACACATTGTACAACACTGTCACCTGCTTGAACCAGTGTTACTGCAAAGTAGGTAGTGAAAAATACAAGGAAGTTCCATTATTGTGGAAAGTAATTTTATGAAGAGTCTTGCCTAGCTCTTGAATGTTTTATAGTTTTACAGGTAAGACCATGACCACCACCAGCAGACAGTGACTGAGATCTTTGAAAGGAAGAGAAGATTCAATACTATACTCATTTAAACCAGCAACTGAGTACTTTTCTAAAGAAAAAACTCAAAATCTAAAAGAAAACACATAATTGTTGACCATCTATGTAATGTAAGAGCAATGATGCCTTGATTGTGTCTGGATCTAAACATATAAGAAATTTTATATTTTCTATAGAGAGATAACATTGAAGAAGCAAGAATTTCTATTGTTGAAAGCTTATTCATTCATGATTAGTTTTATAGTTTTCTGTTTGTTTTGTTGATTTTGTTTATGTGTTTTTAATTTCTGAAGAGATACCAAATTTACTTCTGGGCTTCCTTCTTAAGCCCATTCCAGCACAAATGAAGGAGCGGCATGCAAACCCACATTCCTAGCTGAGGAGCTATTGACAGTTGGCAGCTTCTAGAGGAGGGGGAGTCAGGTTTCTTTAATGATTCAGACCCTGGGAGATCAATCATGCCTCAGTGGATGGCCCTGCCTACAAGCGTATATGGACAGCATTCATTGGACTCAGTGGGTTATCAAAAACAGATGAACAAACAGAACAAAACAAGGAGAGTATGTGAAGTTGAGGGGAATATGCAGGGAAGGGGGTCTGGGAGAAGTTAGGAGTGGAGAATTGGTGAAAATGATAACACATGATATGCATGTACTAAATTCTTATATATATAAATTATATATATATAAATCATATATCATATATATATATATATATAAATCAGATGTCCTCATGGCAGTTATAATTTATTTACATTTATTTTTAGCACAATGACAAGACACAGTTGAATACGACCTTTCGAATAAGTTGATATCCTGTTGATATTTACTCATTTGTTTTGAACAGAGCCAACGCACACAATAAGCTGTTATATAGAGAAATGACTTCCAGCACAGAATCATTTGCACATCAGATGTCTGTTTGAAATCCCATGTAAACTTAAATACAAGTTGGCGTCCCAAATTTAAATCAAGCTGCGTGCAGGTGCATTATAGTTGGAGATTCACCTATTGGTGAAAAGGACAGCATGGTCTAATGTTGAGAGGATTGGGAGTCACAAGTACATTTTGTTTTTTTTTCTTCTCATCCTCTTCTTCATTTCTTCCTCCTCTTTAGTGTTATTAGTATTAGTATTAGTATTAGTATTAGTATTAGTATTAGTATTAGTATTAGTATTGGACAGCACTCACAACAGCCTTAGTTGGCCTGGACTTTACTATGTAAACCTAGCTGACATGAACTCACAGAGATCTACCTGTCTGCCTAGCAAGGGCTGGGATAAAAGCCATGCACTGCCATACCCAGCAGGGCCCAAACTTTAATAAGCTGGTATTGGTTATTATAGCATCTACATTCGCACTCTCATTGGTGTAATAAGTCTTGGGTTAACACTAAAATTTGTCTTTCTTCTATTTTTTATCATTATTTTTACATTTTTAAACATTATTTCATTTGTTTACATTCTATTTGTTGCCCCACAGACTCCTGTCCCACAGTGTTCCTCATCCTATTTCTTCTCCTCCTTGCTCCTGAGAAGATGCTCCCCCACCACAAGATCTCCCCCTTCTCTGGGGCCTCAAGCACATCTTCTCCCACTGAGGCTTAAACCAGGCAGTCCTCTGCTATATATATGCCAGGGACCTGGGACAGACCCATGTATGCTCCTGGTTGGTGACTCAGTCTCTGGGAGCTCCTTGAGGTCTGAGTTAGTTGAGACTGTTGCTCTTCCTGTGGGATCACTCTCTCTTTCAGCTTCTTCAATACCCCCATAATTCAACAATAGAAGTCCCCAACTTTAGTCAATGGTTGGGTATAAGTACCTGCATCTGTTTCAGTCAGCTGCTGGTAGGGCCTCTCAGAGGACAGCCATGCTATGTTGCTGTCTATAAGCACACTATAGCATCAGTAATAGTGTCAGGCCTTGGTGCCCTACCATGAGATGGATCCCAAGTTGGGCTTGTCTTTGGCATCTTACCTTCAGTCTCTTCTCCATTTTTGTCCCTGCAGTTCTTTTAGGTAGGAACAATTCTGGGTCAGAAATTTTGACTGTGGGATAGTATCTCAGTCCCTCCACTTAAGGACCTGTCTATCTACTAGAAGTGGGTTCTTTGAGTTTTCTCTCCCCAATGTTGGACATTTTAGCTAAGGTCACCTCCAATGAGTCCTGAGAATCTCTCATCTCCTGGGTCTCTGGTACTTTGAGGAGGGGCCTCTCACCTCCCACTCCTGAAGCTGTTTATTTTATTCATTCCCTTGGTCCCCTGAGCTTCTCTCCTGTTCCTCTTTTCCCCATATCTGATCTTGTTCCCCTTTTCTCTTCCCCCTCTTCTCTCCTACCTAGATCCCTCCCTCACTCTGTCTCCAGTGTTTATTTTCTTCCCCATTCTAAGTGGTATTGAAGCATGCTCACTTGGGCCTTTCTGCTTGTTACACTTCTTACGTTATGTGGGCTGTATCCTCCTGGGTATTCTGTACATTTGGCTACCACTTATCAGTGAATACATACATGTCATGCATGCCCTTTTGGATCTGAGTTACCTCACTCAGGATGATATTTTCTAGTTCTATCCATTTGCCTGAAAAATTCATGATGTCTTCATTTTAAATAGCTGAACAGTATTCCATTGTGTAAATGATCCACGTTTTCTGTATCCATTCTTTACTTGAGGGGCATATGGGACATATTTGTAATAGCTGCTGGCTATTACAAATAACACTGCTACGAACATAGTGGATCATGTGTCCTTGCGGTATAGTGGAGCATTTTGGGGGTATATGCCCAAAAGTGGTATAGCTAGGCCTTCAGGTATATCTATTTCCAATTTTCTGAGGAACTGCCTGATTGATTTCCTGAGTGGTTCTACCAGTTTGCAATCCCACCACATTTTTGCCAGCATCTGCTATCATTTGAATTTTTAATCTTAGCCATTCCTGAGTGTTGTGAGGTAGAATCTTGGGGTCATATTGATTTACATTTCTCTGATGACTAAGGACTTTGAACATTTCTTTAAGTGCTTCTTGGCCATTTGTGATTCTTATGTTGTGAATTCTCTATTTAGCTCTGTATCCCATTTTCTTTAATTGGGTTATTTGGTTTTTTGGAGGTTAACTTCTTGAGTTCGTTATACATTTTAGATATTAGCCCTCTATTATATTCGGGGTCAGTAAAGATTTTTTTCCCAATCTATAGGTTGCTGATTTGTCCTATCGATGTTGTCTTTTGCCTTATAGAATCATTATAGTATAATGATGAACTGTGAGAGAGGGGACTGGGAGGGGGCAATAACTAAAATGTAAATAAATAAAAAAATTATAGGTGTATTAATTTGAGTTGCATGTTACAAAGTTTCATTTTGAGAAATTTCATTAATAGCATTAAATTTATCATTTTTCTAAAAGTTGTACTGAAGTCATTTGCCACTGAAACTTATTTGTAGTTCTACAACAGAAACAAAGACTTTACTAAAGCTAATTTCACAAAGTGTCATTTCACAATTTGAAAAAGAACTGTCCTGACATTTTCTCTTTCTCTTATTTACTTCTTTCTCAATGTTTTGAATTACTTTGACATATGTTTGTTGTGGATAGCCCCAGCCTCGTGTTTTGACTGTAGTTCCACTCCTGGGAGGGGCTGCAGAGGAGGAGTGAATCTTGTGAACCTTCTGTCCAATTGAATTTGTAAAATAAGGCTAGAGCCAGTGATTGGGCAGTAGAAGGGGAGGTGGAGAAAAAGGCTTAGGGGAGGAGTCAGAGGAGGAGGAGTCAGAAGAGGAAGTAGACAGGAGAGAGAGAGAGGCTATGGTGGAGCTATGGGGGAGCTGGAGGTGGAAGGACAATGGAAGAGGAGGAGAAGAACGTGGCCTAGAAAAACCGTAAGTTATAAGGGATCTCATAGCTGGGGAATAGAGTAGTGCAATGGTAAATCTGTCCAATCTAGGCTTGCAGTTTATAATCATAAGTATTGAGTTGTGTTTTCCTTGACCGGACTTATTTGGGTCAGAGATTTACCGCAACATATGTTAGAATTTTGATTATTTCATTCCTTTAAAATGTTTATTAGTCAGCTGATTGTAAATAAATTATCAAATCAGAGTCTCAATTTTTAATGTATTGTATTTGTGAATACACAACCTACATATTCGCATCAAATAATATATAGGTAAAATAAATACCTGTTAATAATTTTAAATTGAAAAAACAAGTAGAAATCTATAGCTTTATCTTCAACAGTAAGGTGTGCAGAAAGGTGAAGTTTCAGAGTTTTTGAATGTCAGTCTTATGCCTAATCGAACACATGCATACAATTCCCACTTCAACTAAAGCTAAAGCTCATTATGAATTAAGTCTCTCCCTCTTTTGAAGCACTAAAATTACTTTCCCATCTCAAATTTAAGCATGGTTCTACCTTTTAATAATCTGGGTAGGATTGAACTCTCCCAAGTAGAATCAGCATAGATTCCAATTTCTTTAGTATCTGGCTTCCTTCATGTGTAATAGTAATCTACATTAATCTGCATTGCACATTTGTATGGAATTAATATTCTTCATTTTGATGGTTGTTCATGATGTCATTATTTGAATCTGTTACACTTTACTTACCTGCTCTATGAATAAATATTTATGTTGTTTTAAGTTTTGCAAATGATGCTATTTAGGGCACATTTTTTCTGACTTTTGGTTTACCTTAAAAGATTCATCCAGTTATAATTTAAACTTAAGGCAATATGTAAAAGATTTCAAGATTTAAGCTCTAAAACACTTCAAAATATAAATTTGTTTTAAACACTTAAGTCAAATATAGGGGAATATGCATAAGATTTCAGATCTAAAGTACAAAACCACTTCAAACTATACATTTGTTAGTATGAATACTTTCTGTGAGTGCCATCTGGTCATCCATTCATATTCAGAAGCTGAATTTTTGGCTTTGAGCATATGTTGATTCTATTTTGGTAGAAAGTTGCCACAGTGCTTATAATGATTCACTCATGTAAAAATATATACAATTTCCTGTTGCTTTATATACTAGTCAATTACTCTACTTCTATCTGAAACAGAGTGTGGTTTATACTGTGGTATTTCATAGTAGTTTTTATGTGCATTTTTAAAGCCTGGGTCTTACCATGCTGCCTAGTCTTGTCTCAAAGTCTTGGACTCAAATGATCCTCCTGCATCAGCCTCTTTCATAGCTAGAACTATGGTTGTACTTCACTTCATATAACTTTTTCCCTTTTTTGTTTCTGTTTATTTATTTATTTATTTATTTATTTATTCATTCATGTTACATCCTCATTGCAGACCCCTCCATCCCCCACCACTGAGAGAACAACTTCTACTCCCTCACCTTTCCCTGCTCCTCTGAGAAGGGGGAGGGCCCTCTGGGTATCACCCAATCCTGATACATCAAGTCATTACAGGACTAGGCACATCTTCACCCACTGAGGCCAGACAAAGTGGCTCAGTTAGGGAAATGGGATCCATAATCATGCAACAGATTCAGGGACAGCCTGTGTTCCAGTTTTGGGGGGACCTGTGTGAAGACCAAGATGCACATCTGCTACATATATGTGAGGGGCTCGGTCCATCTCATGCTTGTTCTTTGATTGGTTGTTCAGTCTCTAAGAACCTCATTTGTCCAGGTTAGTTGACTCTGTTGGTCTTCTTGTGGAGTCCCTGCCTGCAGAATGAATGCCGGGGGCTACACAGCTGCAAAGGCATCTCCTGCAGGAAGACCTTACTGAAGACTGCCGGAGAGACCAAGGATTGCCAGTGCAGACAATGTCAGCCAATCAGGAACTGCTGTTTAGAAGAGATGCTTTTTGGGGGACCAATGAGGCATGGGAGAAGGCTATTAAAGAAGCTTGCAGCAGCGTTCAGATGAGCTTGCTGTGGCTTTTCTCACCTGCACCCTGAGACTGTGTCCATTATTCCATGCCACTTCATCTCCAACCCCATAGGGCAGGTAAGGTCAGCGGTGAACAGTCCATGGCACAGGTGGCACCTGTCCCCTTTGGTTTCCTTGAGTTTTCCCCATCTCTTCCACAAAACTCCCTGAGCTCCATCTAATGTTTGGCTACAGATCTCTGCATCTGTTTCCATTGGCTGCTGGGTGGAGCTCTCAGAGGACAGTTATGTTAGGTGCCTGTCTGCAACCATAAGAGAATATCACTACTAGTGTCAGGGATTGGCTCTTGCCCATGGGTTGGGTTTCAAGTTGGCCATTCTCTCCATCTCTGCTTTTCTAGCACTTCACCTAACTTTAATGTGCAGATCTTAGATAAATAAACTGGGCCCCTTTTTTACTTCCAAGAGTATTAAGATTATTTTGTTGTTGTTTTTCTATAGCTGAGTATCAAACCAGGGCCTTGCCTATGCTAGTCAATTCAACTTTTCTATTGAGTCTTTTAACTTTGCAGTTTTTCTTTTTTCTATTTTATACAAGACTTTGTCTTGAGACATATGTCTTGAGTAAATTTCTCTTAATTTGGGCATAGCCATTTTGCTATCAATACTATCCTCTGAAACATGAAAATATCATTTAATATACTAATATATTTATAATTTTAAGCTATGTTAAAATTATTTATTAAATTAAATTAAATTTATTACTATACATATAAATATAATGTGTATATATAAGCACACACTTGCCATGGAATTTGTGTGGAAGTCAAAGGATGACTGGAGGGAGTAAGTTCTCTCCCTTGTAGCATGGATTTTGAAGATTAAGCTAGGATGAGGGTTGTGATATAAAGTGTTTCTACACTCTGAGCCATCTTGTAAATTCATACTTATTGATTCTTAAAGACTATTTGTTTTTTCTTGCTTTTCAAAAAATTAACCAATTCAATAATCTTATGAAGATTCTCTTCTAGAAACTTCACTGCAGTTTTGTCTTTTAGCATCTTAATTGCCATTTTCATTGAGACATCATGAAAATCTACCTCGTAATACTAACATAAAGCTAAAAAAATAAAAAAAAAACAAAACAAAACCCACATTCTTTTATGACCAAACATGTGATTTTGAAGGACTATTAAATTTATCTTCATATTGAGCTGGAGGGTTGAGTTTAAATATGTATTTTTTTCTAAATACTAACACTTTTTTTTTTTTTGGTTCAATAGCAGAGACCTCAGAGAGGTGCCCAAGCACACATGCTTACTATTCTGTAGGTTGTTTCTAGCTACTGGAATCTACCCAAGAAGCTTTCTAGTATCTAATTTTTAGTTTGTTGTAGTGAAATAATTGTACATGGCACTGTCAAATTATTCTTTTTCTACAGCATGACTGTTTCTTACCCCTCACATTAAAAGAGATTTTTAGAGATGAATACAAGTCTGGAGTTGGAGAGATTGCTCAGTGGTTGAGTACATGAGGTTCTTCATGTGGATCCAGATTTCACTCATGGCACCTTGTGGCTGCTCACTACTCTGTGTACTCCCAATTGCAGGAGACCCAGGTTCCTCTTCTGACCTCCTCACGTACCAGGCATGAGCATGGCGCGTGCGCGCGCGCGCGCACACACACACACACACACACACACACACACACACACGCAGGCAAAAAGCTCATGTACATAAAATAAAGTAAAAATAAATCTTTAATATTTTAGTAGATTTATTCAGGAATTATAGTCATTCATAATTAATTGTAGTATTTACTATAAATATTACAGAAGAAGACAAATTTGAGTACAGAAAAAGATGAACAGGAAAATATTCAAAGAAATTGTAAATGAAGAGACCAATTCTGTGAGCTGTTATATTTGGACATAAATGTATTTCTTACCAAATTTTATTATCTTAATATATTTTTAGTTAAAGTATAGAAAACAAAACATACATATAGTATTTTATCCTTATTCTTTCTCTTATTTCTAAAATATTTGCTTTTTTATATTGTCCAGTAAATGATGAAAAAGATTATTATGTTTTAGGAGTGAAGAAACATTTCTTTTTGAGCATTTCCTGGAGTCCTCTGACAATAGCCAGATGGAATAGTAGAAAAGACACAGCTTTATTAATGCATAAAACGACAAAAAATATAGCATGAGTATGAGGACCCATGAGTCCAAGATGATTTAGTAACTTATATATCCTTTTCCCTATAAGGAGGAGAGAATGTAAGACAGAATCAATATTACAGAGTAGTAAATGTTTTCTAGAGGAACTCAATGGACTTTGAGAAACAGAGCCCTGTGGGTCCACAGAACAGATCATTGATTGTAGATGATTCCCTGTAGGGCTGAATGTTAACAAACTTCAACCTTTTTTCCAGCAATGTGAGCTTGGTGAAACTGGATTGAAAGGGACACATGTAATGCCTCTCTGACAGGTGAGCATTTAGGCTGATAAAAGCATCCTGAGGAAAGCCTGCCCTTACCTTTGCAGGAATCAAGACAGAGAGATGTCAATACTGAGTCTGTTTTTAGTCCTTTTAATTTCATTTTGATCCTATCACTTTGCACACCAAAACTCCTAACTTGGTGGCATTTTTCTTTCACCATCAACAATAATAAAAGTAACTTTTTCATAATTGCATAGAAAATGTTTCTTGTTAAAATAAAATGACCAAGTTCCAGGAGGGTAAAAAATTAATACAAGTTTTTTTTTTTAATAGTCAGTCTTCACATATTTTATCAAAATCTGAACTATGAATGTTGACTTCATGTCCAAAGTTAAACATACACACACATAGACACACACATAGACACACAGACACACAGACACACAGACACACACACACACACACACACACACACAGAGACAGACACACACACACACACATATGAGGAGAGAGACAGACACAGACACAGACACAGACACAAAGACACTGAGATAACACAGAGAGAATCTTGCACTGAAGGAAGTTGTCTACAGTATGTAAATTACTAGCAAGGAAGTTGCCTCATCTTTTCTTGGCTTTGCCTCATAGTGATGATTGTGGATGCTTCAGGATCCAGTGAGTTCTCCTACTGGTTTACAGTCTTACAAGGATGTTTTTCTACCACCAGAACATTGGCCATAAATGTCTATTAGTCAAAATAACTGCAGCAGTTTTATAAGGCCTGAGAGTGTATGCTTCCCAGTCTGCTTCTCCTTAAATGACTAAGAATGCAAAAATAACCAGTCTTTTGACCTCTTAAATCACAAATTGGATAGGCTTACCATTAAAGCGCATTGTAAATGTGTTTCCCATTATGTAGCTCATTTAGCTTGTTCAGCAGCAAGCATTCAAACGTTTTGGGTTCTGTCCTTTTTTTCATCTCAGAGGATATTAAATGATCTTTTCAAGCCACCAAGGGACATTTGAAACAATACAGAACAATTGGAATATTCCTGATAGGCCATTAGGAAACCTCCACATAGAGAACAAGGACTGGAAGGGTTGAACTGGATAAATAATTCTTTGGGTTTTTTGTTGTTGTTGTTAACTACTTAGAGCATCCTCCCAAGATGACATGACTTGTTCCACTGGGAAGGTCATATACCTATTTTACATTCAAAAAAATTAAAACCAGGTACCCAAAAGAGTGGTTCATAGCACTAGATTTCTACTCCAAAGTTAAAAGTGACCAATAGTACAATTTTAAACATAATACTGCAATTGAAAAATTGCTGTCAATCCAACATGTATCTATTCATGTAAGCATTAGAATATGGAAATTCTGATTAGAAAAACAAATATCTATCTGAATTTTTCTTTCCTTTGGCAAATTAATGACATTTATTTTCTGAAAAAAATTGTGAAACTCAGAAAAATACATTCTAAGAAGTTACATGTGTTAATTTCTATATATGGTTTGGATTGCTCCAAACAGATGAAAATACTAAAATATTATTCAAAGTGTGGGGTGAAACACATAGTGTCTGCCTCACAAGGCATTGTCAGTATATGCTGGTGCCATGCCACAGATCACTTTCATAGTTTTCCTCCGTGGGCCATACAGTTAAAGGGACGTGTCATGATCAGTTGCCATCAACCGAAGTGCACAAGTATGTTAACTAGTTGTGGAAACTAATTAATAGAGCAGCAGCATTTCAGACAAGTTGGGATAAGATTCTCATCTAAGCATCGTGTTCAATATATCATGATGTGAATTTACGGTCTCTATGTGTGCATTTTAAATAGGGACCTCACCTTTAGACTGAATTTGCAAAATGTGAAGATTCCTTAAATGAATGTAATTTACAACTCAAATTTCCCATGGCATATGGTTAAAGCACAACAGGTGAGACAGATTACTCACTTTTTAGAATTTGAAAAAAAATGGTTTATTGATATGACAGTGGACTTTTTTATGTTTATTTTTTGGATCATGGATGGATTTTCTCACATGTACGTCCAACTCTTTTTATGGATTATAAAAACCTCTGCGATGCTTGCCTCCAGCTAAACTTTTCTAGCAAAGATATTTCCAACATATATCGATCTTTCAACATTTTTTGTGCTGTCTTTAAAAAACACTGGGGATAGAGGAAATGTATTCCTGGGGTGGGTAGATTACATTTAAGAGGAAAGTTTGTTGAAGATACAAACTACTAATATTACAGAATAAGCCATACATCAAAAGCATCAGTGTTTTTCATCTTGGGAATGTGAAGCAGTGTCTAATAAGCCAGAGGAAATGAAAGTGTTGATGAGAGAGTCGTACACACAGGTGGCTGATAACAGTCAAGGGTGCCTGACTGGTGAGCATGCATACTGGTGCAAGCCTGCATTTTATTTCAGATAGCATGACATAAAGGTAAAAATGTGTTCCATTAAAATCATATTCGAAATGTGTTTCATTAAAGCAAGATTTTGCAAGCTATCCAGATGATGTGTAGGTACTTAGAGAGAATACTGAAGCATGCAGAACTTTCTTGATGAGCCAGTAGAAGATATGTTTCTTTGACTTCACTATATGTCCTTTATTATAAAGCTTCTAAAGAGTAATAAAAGTGAGCTGTGACAAACATTACTGTTCACATCTCTTTCTTCCATCAACCCAAAGAGAAGATTTACAGACAAGTAGTGAAGCTAGCCGAATTCTCCCACCTAACACCTTGTCTTGTTAGGACAAGAATGATAAAACCACAAACATGAGCCAGATCAGGCCTACATGGCAGATAACAGTCATATCCTTTTTTTTTTTTTTTTTTTTTTTTTTTTTTGCTTCTGACAATTTGACCCCATGCAGAGTGATCTCAGAAGAGGAACCACAGTCAAGATACTGCCTTCATCTGACTGCATGTAGGCAAGTCTGTAGAGCATTTTTAGATTTATGACTGATGTGACAGGATCCAGCCTGCTGTGGGTGAAGCCATCCTCTAGGTGGTTCTGGGTTGTTCAAGAAAGCAGGCTTAGCAAGCCCTGAAGAGTAATCTTGTAAACAGAGTTCCTGCATGGCCTCTGCTTCAGATTCTGCCTGCAGGTTTCTATCTTGAGTTCCTGTCCTGACTTCCCTCAGTGATAGACCGTGATCTGAGAGTTATAAGATGACATAAATCTTTTCGTCCCCCAGTTACTTTTGGTCATGGTGTCTTATCACAGAGGAGAAGCATTAACTAAGCTAGAGTACTACAGCATCAATGGAGCACTGACTCTGCATTTTAGAATGAAAGGTTTTGTTGTTCCTTAGTTATAAAAGTAACCAATATTTCTAAAGCATCTTTGGAAACTAATTTTGGACATATCTGTTTTTCTCATATTCAGGTTTTCTCTCCATCTTCTTGCACTAGTTATAGTTTTATAAGACATGTATGCATTTCTTTTCTGTTCAGGGGATCTTAGTTAATGCAATAAATATCCTACTATAAGAAGAATAATCAGCTTGCTTTACGATAAAATGAAAACGTATCAGAAAAAAATTCTATATATCCTTCTTTTCCACTTATTAAGTGGATCAAGTCATTCTTGATATCTGTGCACTCTGCAACTGAATTAAAATGTAACAAATTTAATCTTCTACAGAATGCTTTAGTTCATTTCTTTGCTTTTTTTATTTCCAGATCTTGACTTCAAGATGCTATGTGTCTTATACTTCAAATTTAACACTTTAACTAGACATTATCCTAACTATAAGGAAATTGAATCCTAAAATGATTGGTATCTTTACATTCTTGGAACCTTAAAACATACATGAAGGCATAAACGCATGAATGATGAGAACTTAGCTGTAAACTGTAGACTTCCCAATGTTCATTGTCCAGCAAAAAACTGTAAGAGCTCACTTAACCTCCTTAAGATCATTTACATTGTGAAATGAAAATGATGAAGCCTACCTATGAATATTTTGATAAAAAATTAAGCAGATACTTAGCAGAGTAAGCAACATAACACACCATAATGAATAATGGAGTTAGAGCTATTTTGAGGGCTACACATGGAGAACTGAGGGACACATTTTTTCCGTATGTATGTATGTATACGTATATAATATATATATGAAGAATATATATATTCTTCAATCCATTTTTTACAATCTAGATTTTATCCTCACCTCTCCCCATCCCATGCCTCCTTACCCTTCTCCAAGAGGATGTGCCCATCCCCTCACCCCACCAGGCCTTGTCACTCCCTGGGGCAAGTCTCTCAAGGGTTAGGTGTATCTTCTATTACTGAGGCTAGGCCAGGCAGTCCTCTGCTGTATATGTGTTGGGGGCCTCATATAAGCTGGTGTATGTTGCAAGATTGGTGGCTCAGTGTCTGAGATATCTCAGAGGTCCAGGTCAGTTGAAACTGTTGGTCTTCCTATGGAGTTGCCTTTCTTCTCAGCTTCTTCCAGATTTCTCTCAATTCAACCACATGGGTCACTGGCTTCTCTCCATTGGTTAGATGCTACTATCTGCGTTTGACTCTTTCAGCTTGTTGGGCCTCTCAGAGGTCAGCCATGCTAGGCTTCTGTCTGCAAGCACACCACAGCATCAGTTTTCTTATTCACTTGATATCCTGCTCACTGTCCTTCTCCTGGCTCCTGGCCAGCTCCTCCCACAGTACTTCCTCCATCCTTCCCTCCCCTTCTCCTCTGAGTGGCTGGGCTTCCCTTGGTATCTCCCCACACTACCACATCAAGATTATGTGAGACTAAGAGCTTCTAAAGGACAGTTTTGTAAGTTACAAAGAAAAGTTTCATAAGTCCATTTCATAAAAGTACTTCTAGGAACTGCCAGTTGCCTGGCTTAGTATCTCTGCTCAGGGGCTGAATACCCAGAATGCTTTTCTGTGTCATGATTACCATCCCATGGGGGAATCTTCAGGTGGGACAAATATCAGCAAACTCTGATGATGACTTTGTGCTGAGAATGTTTGTTTTCTGACTAGCTTTAAGAAGATGGAGTTCCTTCCTACATAGTACCATAGGAGCTCATGTTAGTAAGTTCCCAAAGGATGGCTATGACTTTGTCATTCTTACCTATCTTAAATTCTTAAGGTTGTTCTTACAGAGAAGAAGAAAAGGAGACATACCCACACAAATTGCTATAATCATCAGACATTTCTGCCAGGAAAATAGTGAATTAAAACTTCCAAAGCAATTGTTTTTTTAGGCAATCTACGAACAACAACAAAAACGTTCTAACTCAGGAGTGAAACATTGTATGCCAAGATTGATTACACATTAGTTCACAGTGGAAATGTCATTTTTAATTCAGGAAGCCCTTGGCTTTTTTGTAATAACTACAAGCAATAAATTTATTTTCTTTAATAACTAGATCTGAGATTCCATCAAAAAATATCTACAGTTGGAGATGTCAGGGTCACTGAGCAAGTTGACACTTAAATCTGGCCTGCTCATCTTTAAAAAGCCCTTTGACACACAATTATCCCTCAGATTAGGAGAAGAAAAGTAGTTTAAGACAGACCACTCTGGCCCTGTCAGATGTGAATTATCCTGTCAAACAGGCATTGTAGACAACCTTACCTGCTAGAGAGTGTTCTGTCTCAGAGTGCTTGCTTGTGAATGGTGAATCCAAACGATCCTTAACCACTGTGAGTTTCATACTAATGCCGGTGTTTACATATTTCATTGAACTTTTATCTGAAAAAAAAAAAAGATCTGGATTTCTCATGAAAGAGGATTTTTCTCTTTGTTTTTTTGAGTACATGAAACTGTAATAAAACAAAGTCAATGGAAAACAGCCTTTGGCTGGAGACTTTTCTGGGCTTCCTAATTTTAGTCAGCTCAAAAGCTTGTCTTACACAATTATGGAAATAGTGACTCTGGCGTTAGACTAATCAAGAGCTGTAGAAAACTAGAAAAATGAAATAAGTTAGTCATGAAGCAGTTTGAACTTTCATGTGGGTTGGGGTTTCAGCTCATCTTGGAGATGAAACTTTGGTATGGTTATATTTTATATAATTTAATTCTTTAACCAGATTTAGATTTACGTTATCTGTCCCTAAACTGGAACTGCCTTTATGTGTGTTTTCGAACTTTGAGGAAGTTTCTTACATGAACATTTAAAATGAAAATTATTTTTTATAAGTTTTTAACCACTTAAATGATACTGACTATTATAAAGTTATAAAGTTCTTGTATAATAAAATGCTTTTAAATGTCCAAAGAAAGCAATTATTTTCTCTTTGGATCTAGTAGACTATAAGGAACTTGCATTAATATAAGTTCATTTCTTTTCTTAAAAAAAAATAAAACAATAAGGAAGCAATAACAGGTGTTAGAGTAAGTAACTGTCTCCCGCGGTTGTAAAAAAACAAAACAAAACAGGGGAGGCTTTAAGTGGGAAGGTGCTAAATGCTGAAAGTGTCGGAAGAGATGGCTGAAGATTAGAATTAGAATCCACGTGGGAAGACAGAGGGAAACTCTTTACCATAAATCATCTAGATACTTAATTTGGAATCAAACACAACTTGAACATGTGTCATGTAATCTGACCAAATTCACCTGGGCTTTATTAAGATGGTGTGAGCCAAAGACTACAAGGTTTTAGACAAGGTTTGAGCAGATCGTGTGCTAAAGAGAAAAACAACTGTACTATCTAACTTACCCTTGGATAATAAAATTCCCCAAACCCCAAACACCAACTTCGTATGATTAATGGACAGATCTTATATGTGCAGTATATTTGAAAGATAGCATAATGCAGTGTTTAATAACATGAGTTTTAGGGTAATTCTATTTTGAGATAAAGTCCTGGTGTCTCTGTCTATATGCTAACTATATAGTGAAAGGAATGAGTTAGCCAGAGCCAGGCTGATTCCATGAGAGGCCACAGACTGGCAGTTTGAGAGACTAGGTCTAAGTTTCTGGCCTGAAACAGTCCAAAGCAAGTAAATTTCAGAAAAACAAAACCCACCCTTCACAGGCAGCCAATCAGGAAACTGCCCAACCACCTAGCCTAAGCCGACCTGACAGGCAGCCAATGAGGAGTTGTAGAAGCTGCCCCTTCACCTAGCTTGAGCCCAGCATAGATAATCAGAAAAAGTTCTCCCAAATCCCCCAGAGCCTTAACCAATCATTAAGGCACCCATACTCCTGGAGATAGAACCAACCAATCAAGGAAAACCAAGGTAAAAGTCACCCACTCTTACCCTAACAGGCTTTAAAATGTCCTTGATAAGTCCACCCCTCTGCTTACACCCTGTTGTATAGAGGACCCCTGCATGCAGGTTCTCTGCAGAGTAAACACTCTTTGCTGAGACATACAATTTGAGTCTGGGGACCATTCTTCTTGAATCATGGACTTGTAAGTTTTGAATTTTTCAACGTCTACTTTTAATGATGGTTCTTAAATGCTTTTAGCCCACCTCCCTTTTAGCCCACTACCCACCAGAGGTAGTGTGTAAGATAGGACACAAGGGAAGTGAATCTGTTTAGAAATGGATCTTTGGAGCAACTCCAGTCTGTGTTGTCTATAAATCAGAAGTTCAGATCACAGGTCAGCAGTGGCAGTTCAATCCCCTTGCAAATATTTCATGGATATACCAGCAGTCCAGTTTGGCAGAGTTGGGAGAACAAACATGGATCGGCTTTGGTGGCACTACCTACCAGAGACAGACAGACCTTAGCCTCAGCCTAAGTCATCAGGAGGTATCAGGGCCAACAGGAACAGACAGGAAAAGTTTTTTGACTGGGCCTCTCTCGGCAAAGCAAAGATCAGCGAAGACTTGAGACCAACAAGTATTGCACAGCTAGCTCTACCAGCAAGCCAAGTTCAGCTATCACCACTGTTTGGTGAGTCCTATTTTTACTGCCTCCAAACATCATATGTCCTTCATGGGTCTTGCCTCCCACATGTCTTGCCTCAGCACATGAGTCTGTCTCAACTCACATCACTCTGCCAGTCAGCCTGAGTCCAAGGAAGTGGCAAGACACTGAAACACATCACCAGAAGTTCTTTGCTCTGTTACTCTCTATGGAGTCTCAACAAATATAGCTCAACTACACAATGTAAAGTGGACCAATACATATGTGTTGTTAACAAAGAATCCTTTATCACATATCCTTTCACATGCTTGCCTTAGCAGAACATTCTTTCACTTGTATCTGCTTCCATGAAACATTCCTTTATTAGTCTGTCTTAGCCTTTTACCCGAGTCCACTTCAGTGAAACGTTTCTTCGAGTGTTTGCCTTAGCAAATTACCATATAACACAACTGGCTTTCCAAATAAGCCTTAAGTTTCATGGACCTTTTCAATAGCTGTAAGTAAACCATATTTAATTCCCACCTCTTCAGCATTTTTATCTGTAAACTGGATAAAAATGGGAGTTCCAGGTTTGTAAGAGTGCTATGTAAATTAACATAATGTGTACCAAGAGCCTGGTTCAATGTCAGTTATAAATTAAGACATTAATAAAGAATAACTACTTTCTTTTTGTTATAAATAAAATGTTGAGGTCAAAAGACATACTCAAGCTTTGGTCAATGTCCACTTTACACATGCAAAAATCTATTGTTCTAATCTTAAGCAATTTTAATTTTATTATCTGGTAAATTTCATTTTTCTATACTTCCATTAAAAGAAGAAAATTATAAGTCATACAAATATGTTCTTTATCCAGATCAACCACCTTCTCTCCGATTCCCTCTTTTCTCCTCATCGCCTGACAGCATGTAGTGTTTATGTTTAAAGCAATGGAAGTAAGTTGGAAACCTTATGCAGATGTATTCTGAATAGTTTACTATATGTGTCTCTGAGATACAGCAAGCTACTTGCACCACTCAGTATCCTTATCAACACTAGGAACTTCAGCTCAACCTTAGGACCAATCTATTGTCAAAGTTGATTATTTCAGTGGCATATTTTATAGCTATTTCTTTTCCATCAGTTCAGAGTCTAATCCAAGATCACAAATTAGATTTTGTTTTCATGTCTTTTTAATTTCTTTAATGTGAGGTAATCCTCCAGTCAAACTGAGAAACGAACAAACAAGCAGAAGGAACAGACTCTGTGGTTGACAGTGATTTCTGCTCTGCTGGAGGACTGCTGATTGCCAGCTCCCTCACCAGGTGGTTCACAACTTCCTTTAACGTCAGCTACAGGCTATATTATATCCTCTTCTGGACTTCACACACACTTGTATTCACATGTACACATAACCACACATAGACACACATGCATAAATATAATAAAAAATAAAATAAGCAATAAAACAAATTTTGTCTTGATTATTAGAGAATATAGTAGTTACAGTGTATCTCTTTTATGATTTATCATGCTTAATTTTAACATATAGGAATTTAGTGCAAATCCTACTGATATATTTTATATTGTTATCACATGTTTATCCAGGCTCCATGAGAACTAGTACTTGAACAAATAGAGTTGATGGGAAAGAGCCATGTTTATTGAAGAACAGACATTTTGAAAGATAGAGATATGCAGCCTCAAACCTAGAGGCATACAGGCTTTTATAAGGAGAAAGAGAAAGTCCAGTGTGATAATTGAGGGATGTGCTGCTTAGGGTCTTCAAAGTCTAACACACATGTCTACTTTTGTTTCTTTTCTAGCCAGATGTGACAATAGACCTCTGCATCATGGGGTTAGTCCTTGCTTTTCTTTCAAACGGATGTTACTATTCTATGAATTAAGCTTCATAGCAATTTATATTCTTTGTACAACTTCATGCACAGAGTTAAAGACTGAGAAAGAACACTATAGAGTTTGATATTATCTGAAGGTCACCAAGTAATCTGTGCTTTATAAGTCTAATGGAAGATTATTTAGCAATTAATATATTAACTGCTTAGGGAGTCCTTCTCTTGAGAACCCAGAAAGTTGGGCAAAAGAAAGGAACTGGAGTCTGTCTAAAGGGGCTATGGAGAAGAAACACTCTTACAGAAAAGCAAGCAATGAGAGCAGGGTTGGCAATGTCAAGAAAAAGCAACTTTTCCCAGAACAGCTCTCCAGGGAGAGACCACCATTGTTCTCAATGCAGCCGATTAGGAATTAAGTGCTACCAGTTTAATCACAAAACTGATATCTTTGTCTTTAATGACTTAATTCAGATCTAGTTCCATGCTGAGGGGATGGGGAATACACCTTTAATCTCACCAGTTTGGAGGCAGAGGCAGGTATATCACTGAGTTTGAGGCCAGCCTGGACTACAGAGAGAGTTTCAGGACAGTCAGGGCCACACAGAGAACCCCTGTCTTGAAAAACCAAAACCAACCAACCAAACAAACAAGCAAAATGAGTCATCTCTTGGTCTTAGGGTTTCACTACTGTGAACAGACACCATGACCAAAGCAACTCTTATAAAGAAAAACATTTAATTGGAGCTGGCTTACAGGTTCAGAGGTTCAGTTCATTATCATCAAGAAGGAAGCATGGCTACGTTCAGGCAGATCTGGGGTTGGAGAAGCACAGAGTTTCACCTCTTGTTCCAAAAGCTGCTAGAAGACTGGCTTCTAGACAGCTAGGATGAAGGTATTAAAAGCCATGCCCACAGTGAAACACCTACTCCAAGAAGACCATACCTCCTAATAGTGCCACTCCCTGGTCCAAGTGTATACAAATCACCACACTCTTCTAACCCATCTAGCTGTGGACCTTAGCTTTGATACTTGCTAAGTATCAAATATCAGGTTTGCATTACCCAGTTGTAATAAAACTTTTATTAAATTCGTGTAGAGAAAATCTCACCCTCCATAACTGATCACTTTATTATCAGATCGAATTACTCATATCTCTTTGTCCCTGAGTAATATGTGAACATTCTAGCCTGCTTCACCAAGTGTCCTATTAAAGATGCTTATCCAAAGTACCCCACTTCAATCTGGTGTTTCTAACTTAGCAATACTCCATATATTCAGCCCTACCTTGCTCTTTGACTATAGGCCTCCTTTCATATATGTTGTCTTCAGATCAAATATTTTCTCAATGAAAAAGATTGGACACATTTCCTAAGTAAATTTTATTTTCACTACTTTACTGTCCAACTCCTGTTTCTTAAATAACATTGAGATATTGTATTCTATATAATTCATTGAAGATACTGGTTTTGCTTATTATTGAAAACTAAAAGGTATCATTGTAAAGACTAATAGGAAATTGTGAATGCTTTATATGTTAGGCCACTGGTCTATCTGAAGAAAGTAAAGGAAGCGTATAAAATCACAACTGAAGATGTTCAGGAAATAATCATGTAGCTGAGCCTATGGGGAAGGTGTGCCTTGCACTGTGGGAATGAATGCAACTGTGGAGTAGGCAGAATGACTTGATCAGAAGATGTTGCCAGGCTTGAGCCCCCTCAGTGCTTAGAGATGAGAGCCAGGATGAATTAACATACTAAGAAGGTAAGCTAGTACCGATGGTCTCCAAAGCATGAACTTACCAAATTTGTAAAGAATTGAGCACTTTGTAAAGTGGACAAAATCAATGAAATGATTACAGAATTGACAAAAAGAGATAGGATATTGGAATGGACCTCTTCTATCTCATTTTGTAAATAAAATAATTCTCACAAAGGGAACTTCAAGTCCGTGATATTATTGTTAAATTTTAGTAAAAAATAATATGAAAAATATACTATCACCTTACTCATAAAGAAAAGAGGCCACTTCCCAACTCATTTAATTTGGCTTTTATCATACTAACATCCAAACCAGACACAAACAGCCTACATAAACAAAACTACAGAATAATATTTCTCGTGAGCAAAGATGGCAAAGTATAGTTGGAGAAATTTTATCAGATCAAGTCCTACCCTGCTGCTGTTGGAGTGCAGTATTGGTTTGACAATTAAAAACCAAGCAATATGTTTTACCATATCAACAGACTCTTTTAGAAATACTTCTAATCACAGCAGAAGAAAAACATCCAGTAAGATTCAACACACATTTGGTATGACAATGAAGGACAGAGGACACATTCTGGTACAGTGCAGATAACCTCAAAATGGAGCTAATGTCCTTTAAAGATGTTTTCCCCTGGATTATATTAGATTATTTTCATGGCATGTTGGAAACTGACCCAGGTACTATGGCCAAGTGCTTTGGTGATAAAGAATCCATGATTTGAGATCTATGTAGTACCTCTGTAGAGACACTGAATGCTAAATGAGTGATCATATGATGTGGCAGTCTGTAAATCAAAAAGGCAAAGCTTAGCAGAAACTACTTCCTGTTTGACTTTGATGTTAAATTTCTAGCCTCATAGTTGTTTCTTAAGCCCCCTTACCTGTGTTGTTCTGTTGTGGGCTACCATGCAGACTAATACAACTATGAGTTGACTGCAGAAAAAAATGATCCAGAGGACCTGTATTGTCATTAAGGCAAAGTGACTGCTTCTCTCCAAGTGAATCAGTCTCTCTGCTTATCTTGGCAATTAGAAACTAGATGGATGGAGTATAGGGATGGCCATATATATTAATTTTCACTATTTATAAAATGGCAATGATACCAAATCATAAATGTTTGAGAGAAATAACTAAGTTAATAATGAAGATAGTCAAATAATATTTGTTTGATAATATTAACTAACCTAAATTTAATGAAGCAGCTTAGACATTTCTAAAAGTTATATTTTCTCTTCTGCTGGACTCCAGACCTGAACTGGACCTATGCCTCAGAAGGAGACTTTGAAGTTGTTGCCATGGTAGGTATGTGAACAGACATGGTTGATGTCTCCTTCTAAATCCTTCTAAATGTAAATACTTTACATTTTAACAAGGCCCCAATTGTCAAAAGCTAAAACACTAATCATGATGTTCTTTTCTCTTTTTAGTAAGCTAGCACAAAAGGTAGAATTGTCAAAGCAGACTCCTCACTTGTAAGTGTTACATATGATGTTGATTCAGGCAAGAAACAGTCTCACAGAAAGTATTCTTTTCCCAAGTGACTTAGGCCTTCAAAGCCAGCTTCCTAATTATTCTTTTTCCCATACTAGGAATGGTGAATAAGAAATAAACATTTGGCATGTACTAGTTGGCTATTCAGATTTATTACTGTGTTTTCACATTTGGATAGTTGCTTCAGGGCCAAGATGTTACAAGAATAATCCCATGTTTTTGTCTAGTTGTGTTCCTATAATTATGTACACTTGGAATTTTTTGTAATATTCAGAAGATATAGGTCAAATATATCATATTCAAATAACATTTTTAAATGATTTACAAGGTCTCTGCTCTGGAACTCTCAATGTAAATGAAAATGACCTTGAACTTTCACCTCCCAAATGCTGGAGTTACAAGTGAGAACCACCGTACCCAGTTTGTGTTCTGATGATAATGGAACACAGGGCTTCATGAATGCCAGGCAATCACCATACTGACAGTGCTACATGAAGTGGAAGTTTCTGGTTGTGTCATGTGATGCAGACTAACATGGTGATTGGCTGAGGCGCATCTTCACTGATCTTCACTTTATTGAGAGAGGCACAGCAGAGAACTCTTGGCATTCTGTATGGTCCTAGTTGCTCCCACTGCTGACTCATGATGATTAGGCAGAGTTCTGGAGGTTTCTGCTGGATCATGTCACCATTACTGATTCATGATTGGTGACACTTTTGAACTGGACTACTGGTATCTTGACACTACTGAACTGGACTGATGGTGTCCTGACAAACAGAGATTGGAATCGCTCTCCAAAGAACTACGTCTAAACGGGTCCACATCTCCCTGTTTGCCATTTTTCTCCCCTACTTTTGGACAGTGGGCTGGAGGGGGATTAAAGTATTTGAGAACCTTTATTAAAGTGGGTTTTGAAAACTCAAAGCCTATAGCTGCTTCCCCAGCCCCAAATAATCTTTTGGATAAAGACTTCACAAGTCCTTTACCTGTTTATCTGGAATTCTGTTGAATGGAAGTCAAGATTTCTTTTAGTTAGCTATTACATTTATCATGCTTGGCCTTTTGCTAGGTAGCAGGCAGGAGAAAGCAGTAAAAGCCATACTGTGTGTAGCCCCACATGGCTGAATACTAATGACAGTTCTCATCCATGTTGCTTAACATGCCTTGTCTGTAAATCATCTCAGCTCGGACTAGTACATTCTGAATTAAGCATTTTTATTACACACAAGATGTTCCTACCTTATAAAAATACAATAGTTCACTTAAAGAAAATAAAAATTTAATTTCCTATCATTATTCCTCAGCTTGGAAGTATCAAATTAATATAGTTTAATTGTATTATGTAAGAATACTTGGTTTTAAAAGTTGCTGTTAGAGATTTACCTAAAGAAAAAAAAATCAATGAGTGAATTTTTATCTTGGAATGAGGATAGAATTTCCAATGATTTCTGAAATGACCTTAAACATTTTTGTGCTGTTTTGTACTAAACTTGCAAAGCAGCCTTCCCATCATTGATGATTTTAAACATCAAAGGTTTTATTGCTTTGAAAATTATTGAAGTGTTATACATAGCTTGTAGTGTTAGCTATTCAGACAAGATTTACTTCCTTATGTTGATGCAAAGAAGCATATCAATCTTATCAGTATACATATTTTTCTGTTTTTTAAATAAAGGGTGAAATAATACATACATATATGTACCAAAGAATTGCCTTAAATATGTTTCTTTATGATTTATTATCAGCAAATGGTCAATTTGTATATCTATTATTCTATAGCTCTATACCCTGGGGTCCTGAGTGGAAAGAATTTAACAACCATAGTCTAATGAACACTTCAATTTCTGCTTTAGGAAACTTGCTGAATTTTAGTGTTTTGTTTGTTTTCTCTCTGTAACTCCCACTGGGCAATGTAAGAATGAGAATTCCCTAAGAGGTCTCTTCAAAACATACTTCATTCCCTGCCTTCACTCTGATTTCCACATTTCCTTATAGTGGTTACATTGTATCCTTGTTATTTATACTCAAGGGTTTATATTGTAACATTGTTATTTATCTTCCAGTCTACAGTTTGAGCTTTTCAAGTAAAGTAACTATAACCCAGCTGTTTACATAGGCTTAATAAATGCTGCATGCGTTAAAACTGTTTTAAAACATAAACTCACTTCACTAATTCAATAATTCAGATGCCAAATCTAAACATAATTTAGAGAATTTCCTTGTATATTATAGAAATTAATATGCAAAATTATTGCAATATGTAATTTATTCAGGAATTTGTACACTATGACTTTTAAAAGACAGCAGTTCTTTTAGTTAAGCTTATAACTCTCCACAAATAGCTCTATGAAGAACAAACAAAACTACACAAAGCAACATTGTGTCATATCTGAAGTATATTTATTTGTAACTCAGTCTTCATAGCCTTACTTCAGTGTGTTATCTAACATACTCAACAATAAACATGTTTAAATATACTCAGCTGTAATCAAGGTAAAGTCTGTAGAGATTCTGTATATTCTTAGAAAATATATTTAGTTTCTCAATGGTGTATATGTTGCAATCTATTACAATATATACATCATTTTTCCAAAACACAAAATAGAAGAAAAATGAGAGCCCTCTGGTGGGCAATATTTTAAATTCAAACTACCATATTATAATATTTTAATAGTATTTTCTAAAAAATAAGCAAACATGTCTAAACAAGGCTGTAAAAAGATAATAAATGAACATGGAAAAATGATTTTGGGGAATAAATTAAGCTGACTACCCTTTCATGAAAAAATATATCAATTTGAATATTAAAATAGCTCTCCTGGTGTGACTGAATCAATCCAAATCCATAGGAAATCTTATCCTTTGATGCTGAATGTGAGTGTAATGACCTATAATAAAGTTAAAAGCAGAGAAGTAATAAAAGTTTTGATGCAAATATTGAAACTAGATCAAAACTAATTTTCTCTTTTTCAATTGAGATACTTTGTCAATGGTTTGTAAATGGTTTAAGCAAGGATTTGCTTTCCCCATGGGAAGCTGAAGGAGGGGTCAGAGGGTAGTGAGGCTCTAGGAAGACTCTTCCTAGCTTGCAAGTGTTAGCCTTCCTCTTGTGTCTTGACTGGGTTCTGAAGTCTTGGTTTTCTAAGCATGCGCTCATAGGAATTTATGCCTCATGAATTCAACTAAACCTAAATACTTTTCAAATTTTTTGCCCCCTCCTGTATAATCATATTGGGAATTAGGATGTCAACAAATTACCTGGGGGAAGGGGTAAGTATCTACTCTTTAAATGGACTAGTTACATCAGAACATTAAATATTTTAAAAAGAAATGTCTTAGTGGCATTTAGCATTTTCACATGTGTGAATTGCCACTTCTAGCCTGTTCTAAAACATTTATTTCATCTGCTCTATTTTCAGTATGATTGATCCCCCCTCTGAAAAGCACATTGAGACTTAATTACCTCTGTGGCAGTAAGATGAGATGGATTTAAGCAGTGATTGGCTCTTAAGAGTGAGGATTGATCCATTCAGTGATTAAATAATGATTGAATGAGTTATAGTATGAATTGCCTCACCACAAATGCTAACTTTGTCTGGCTAGCTTACTGGGTGTTATCATGTAATGCCCTGGGTCATGTTAGTATGTACCAGGGAAGCCCCACCACCAGATGTCATTCTGTGCCTTTCTACTTCCTGGTCTTCCTTGAGCTAAATAAGGTTTCATTCTGTAATTCCCTAGGCAATCAGAGTCTGCTGTAGTGACAAGGAAATTGACTATGGAATCAGTACAACTTAAAAATCCAACATCTATTTGGTACTTTCATTTCCCCCTAATCTGACTATTGCCAATCAGCTACCTGGGCTGGATAATTCATATAAACATATCAGTACAGCAGGTGATGATTCTGCATAACTTCTTTTACAAAACATTCTTTGTTCCTGATTTATACGTCTTGGAGCATGAACCATCTCTTCATTGCTTTTCTCAGCTGAAATCCATTCTATTTTATGTATGTAAGACAATTTTTATCAACTCACCTGGTTTTAGACATTTCTATTATTTCTACATTTTGCCATTGTGAACAGTAGTGATGTGACCATTCATTTGAATATTTACCTGAGTTTCTCATTTTCAGTTCTTTGGTGTTAATAACATAGAGTGGAATCTAAGCTGCTTAGTAATTCTATGTTCACAGTACTGTTTCATAGGGCTACCAGCCATGTTGGGGAAGCAGGTAAAGACCCCGATTCTCCACAACCTAACTCACACTCCTGAGTATCCATCCTTTTGTTATAGACATCCTAACATGTTTCTAAGTAGCATCTCGTTTCATGGTAACTTAGATTTCTGTAATTGTATCTTGATAATTGTATCAGAATAAGAAGATATGCAAATGCCAGACTCCTTACTCTTCTCATGGAAACACTACCTAATTTTATGTCTCTTCTCTTTTTCATGCAAGGCTTGTGTTTTTCAAAGCAGCTGTGGATTACAACATGTCATGAATGCAACAGTCACGCCAAGTCTAGAAGACAAAAAATTATAGTTGATTTCCTCTTATTCTCTGGTTCTTATGGTCTCTCCACCTTCTCTTTTATGACATTCTGTCATCTTGGAGTGGGTGAAAAAGATGTTCTGTTTAGGACTGAGCTATCAGCAGTAGGGCAATATATTAAAAATAATTGTGTATCAGCATTACAATGATTGCTTAATTCCATTATAGCTTATATAATGTAGTTGTTTCAAATTGCCAGAGTACTGAGTACATGAAAACTTTATGTCTTTCTTTAAAAAATTGCCTAAGCTTATACAAGGATAGTGACTCTCAGTTCTAATGGTTCCATTTGTTTAAAGTTAAGAATGAGTTTTTCCCTATTTAAACTCAACCTAAATATGCAAATGCCTGTTCCTGTGTATTTAAACATGGCAATTAAGAGAGGAACAATCTAAATATTTTGCAGTATAACTAAGATCAGGTAATTAAAACAGAAAATGGGTTCCTAAGATCTGAGATGAAATAACTTGTGGTTCAGAACTGGAATCTATGGTTAGAAAAACTTGGAGGGAGTTGAAGGGAAGAAGTTTCTGTGGCAAGGTTCTAGGAAGGGGCAGGGCATAGTCACTTTCAGGAGACAAAAAAGACACAAAGTAACTAATGGATAGAAGCCCAGAAACAGCAGGAGACAAGAAAGATGTGGATGATGTTTCTATTTTCCCTGTCAATCTGTCTCAACCTTACAGATGGTTCTGAAATAGGAATTAGTAATATAACAGTCTAATTGAAACAAGATTGTAGGTAATTACCTCCAGATTATTTTCATCAAGATAGGAACAAATATGTGGGCATGAAACAAATAATTGATAGTGCAAAGTCTAGTTTGTATTATCTATTAAACTAGAATTAAGATATTGAAATGTATTAGTTAAGGGAGACATCTGATGCTGACACTCCACATTTAAAAACGAATGAAAAGTTTTCATTAACTTTAGATTTTTTTTTGTTTTGATTAGATTCTGATTAAGATTCTCTGGGGTAACTTCTAAGCACATTTATTTTATTCTGTTATAGTCTTTGTTTCTAACTAATCTCTGGGATGTAAGTATTCTTTGTGTTTTTGTGTATTATTGTTGTGGAGTGTGTGTGTATGTGTGTGTATATATGTGTATGTGTGTTACATTTTCTTGAATTTTTTCTCTAGAATGTATTTGAGGGATGTTGTTGACAGTGACCTTCTTGAATATATCTACAACAGGCAATGTTAAGTGTGCCCTTTTAGGGGTCAGGGAGTTTCTTTATCCTCTTCCATTGTAGAAGATTTGAGAGAGAAAAGGTCCCAGGTATTTATTATTTATTACAATGCACACTGGTGTTTTGGCCACACAATTTCAATCAAGTGTTAAAATATTTGTACATAGTTCTCTCAATCGTCAAATGTAAATAAACTTGAGACCTACTGCTAATATCTGAGCTCTGTTTAAAATCAAAGCATAGAGGTCATCTGGTACCTGAAAAACAAATTTACCAGTTCTTATCACAGTTACATGATAAAGCAGTAGTTTTCTTGTGTTTGGAAAATGTGACCAGTGGGAAAATATTTATTGCTTTTTAAGTAACAAAAACTTAAAAGCACTTACATTTTTATCTATAATCAACTTACCCTCAGGAATAAAAAAAACATTTTTAAGTAGGCATAATGCTAAAAAATATTTTGAAGGGAGTTTATTTTATGTGTGTGTATTTTAAGGTGTGTGTGTTTGTGTGTGTGTGTGTTTGTGTGTATGTGTGTGTGTGTAACCAATAGGTTATCCAATCCCAAATAGTCATCCTAAACACATGTACATAGAAGCAACCCTAAATGGGCTCAGTGGGATAATATATATATATGTAATAATCATAAATATACTATATTATATATTATTTATATAAATAATTAAGAAGAGATCATGAGTTTTAGTATATATACTTAAGATATATACATACACACATATATAATTAAGAAGAGATCATGAGTTTTAGTATACACACACATATATACACACACACACATTTATATAATTAAGAAGAGATCATGAGTTTTAGGAGTAAGGGGCAAGAGAAATGGAAAGAAAGAAATGATGTAAGTAGAATACCCCTGTATTCTGTTAGTACATTAATACTAATTACTCAGAAGTAAATTTAAAAAGAAAAAACATTGGATTTCAGCATTCTGGTAAATATAGTCAAGACATTTATTCAGGAAAGATTTTAAATGGCAAGTTTCTCTTCATAAGTCCTGTGTCTGTTTTTATCACATTTTTTTATTGCCATTACATGTCCATTATCAATTACCTGCCCACCAACCATAAGTAACTGGGTTATCAGGCAGACGAAGAGTGTCTTTGGAGAGAAATCAAAGTGGCACAAACATTGTTCATGAATCATTAAGAATGCGACTTATCTCATGACAAAGGAGGCTATTGTAATGTTTATTTCTTCACACGTGTTCATTGGAATAGGTCACAGTTTATGAAATTCCCATTTCTTGCATTCTTACATGAAGTACCTTAAGAAGCATCCTGAACAACTCTCTAGTCACATGAAACATAGCATTCTCTTCCCAATCTTGCATTGCCCTTTGTAGGATCCCTTCTCCCCCTGTGAATATCTAAACAATGAGACACATAGGGTCCATATGCACCTGCTGTCAATTAATCACTGAACTCTTTCTCCAGTCTCTTTGTGACTGCATTATTTTGGAAACAGAGTCTTTAAGGGATAAATTAATACATAAGCATGAAGCTTCAACTCAATAAAATTATGGTCCTTTTTCTAAAAAAAATAAAAATAAAAAAAGAAATACCCTTTCTAGCTCTCCCTCTTCCCTTTGCACAGAAGAGTCACGTGATTACAGTGTCTGCTATCCAGGGAACACAGCTTCATAGAAACCAGCTCTGCCTGTCAGTGTCTGAATATTGGACTTCTGTCCTCCAGACTTGTGAGAAAGATGTTTCTTTTTGCTTACTCAGTGTGGCACTCTTTATGTGGCACTCTTTATGTGGCACTCTTTATGTGGCTCAGAAGTCCTGAGACAGATATTGAAATCTCGGGAGGAACAGAAAAATAAGATGTACATGTTCAGAATGAGAACTGTTAAATCAGCAAATTGGTGGACATGCTCACAGATGTAGAAAATCTAAGCTTTGCTAACACGAAAAAGACTCAGGCAGGATGTTACCATCATTGGTTAAAAGCTCCCATCCCGGAGACCAAGAAAGCATATAGTGTAGGTCCAGTCTGAGAGAGCCTTCCATTTCCTTTTGCCGAAGGAACCAGTCTCTCTAGAATGTCTTCTAGACAGGTTACTATAGACCCGCAGGGAGATGGCTCGCTGCTGTAGAACACCATTCTCACACGAAACAATACTTCCCTCCTGTGACCACTGGAGGAATCGAGACACACAAAAGTGGAAAGATATCTTGTTAAAATGCACATAGCTATCCACTTGTCAGCCTGCTATGAGAGCCACAGAAGCTGATCTCAGTCACCGTAGGTTATTATCCAGTCTTCAGTTGAATACAGCAGGTGAAAGCAAATATTCACAGGGATATTTTCATGAAAATGACATAGTCAAAAATATATTCACATTTTAAAGTCCTTTGTCAGGTGTGTTTTCCTCACACTATGAGTTTTTGTGTTCAAACCTGTAGGTCAGATGTGACTTAACCTCAGCAAGAAATGTTTTTGTAAATATGTGCAGCAATGTAGCCAACCATTGGACTGAGCACTGGGTCCCCAACGGAGGAGTTAGAGAAAGGACTGAAGGAAAGGGGTTTGTAACCCCATGGGAATGATAACAATATCAACCAAGAACACCCCCCACCCCCAGAGCTCCTAGGGACTGAGCCACCAACCAAGGAGTACACATGGAGTGACTCATGGCTCCAGCCACTTATGTAGCCTTGTCGGGTATCAATGGAAGAAGAGCTCCTAGGTCCTGAGAAGGCTCCATGCGCCAGTGTAGGGGAATGAGAGGGCAGGGAGGCAGGAGTGGGTGGGTGGGTGGATGGGGGAACACCCTCATGGAGGCAGGGGAAGGGGGAAAAGAATGGGGGGTTCCTGGAGGAACCAAGAAAGGGGATAACATTTAAAATGTAAATAAAGAAAATATTCAATAAAATAAAAAATATGTGCAGCAAACTATCTTATTGGTACATAGAATATGGCCATGATGTGCCAATTAAAATTCCCTGAAATGCATTTTTAATCCACATTACTGACTTTTGGGGTTTGCTTTTTATTGTACATATATAGAGAACTTGACAGGAATGGGGAAAGGAAAGGTCTCGGGTATTTACTGAGTAAATTATTTTTGTCTCTCCTTTGCTTCAGTTTCTTTTCTTCTCTTCAGAGCTGAGGACTAAACCAAGAGCCTTGAACTTGCTGGGTAAATCCTCTCGATCGCTGAGCTAAATCCCCAGCACACGATAGCAAACTTCTCTCACAAGATTTATCAGACTATTTTCTGCTGTGACCTCTAAAACTCAGGTTTTCTGCATAGTTAAGATTTTTTTTTATGATGATGGCCCTTCTCTGTCTACATTTGTGGAATATTTGGAAGGATTACAGTAAGGAATACTGATACAGTTTATACTAGCATAAGCTTTTGAACAGGTTAAAAAAAATATTGTTTAGACTACTTGCTGAGCCTTGAGCTTAAGTTCTTCTCTTTAAGCCATGAAAGTATCTAAGATATCCAGTGAGTAAAACCCTTGGTTAGCTACAAGACTATATATATATATATATATATATATATATATATATATATATATATATATATATGTGTGTGTGTGTGTGTGTGTATATATATACACACACATACTTATACATGTATATATGTATATATTATATATATTACATTATATAAATTAATTATATTCTTTCCCATCTTCCAACTCCTCTCAGCTCTTCCTCACCTCCCCACCCACTCAACTTCATATTCCTTCTATGTATCATAAAGTAAAACAGAAAAAACAACACACACACACACACACACAAAATCCAGAAATAATAATATACAGGTTAAAAAAGAATATCAACAAGACAAAAACACCCAGACAAAAACAAAAAGTACATACCCCACACTACTTCTGGCATGGGACTTGTACTGGAGTATTGTTGATATACCCAGTGACACTTCATTGGAGAAAACTGGTTTTCCCTGTCCCAGCAGGTTTCCAATGGAAAATAGTTTCCTAGGTAGGGGCAGGAGTTTGGGTCCACCTGCTCCTCTTCTCAGTGGTGGGATTTTTGTCTGCATTGAACCTATGCAGATTTTGTGCACATAGTAACAGTCATTTTGAGTTCATATGTGTTTAGTCACTTTTTAAAAAAACTGTTTCTTTCTTATTTATTTATTTATTTATTTATTCACTCATTCATTCATTTATTATTTTAGATCCCAATTGCTACCTCCCCTTCCTGGTTCCCCCTCACAGAGTCTCTCCCTCATCCTGTCTCACCTTCTTCTTTGAGAGTGCTCTCCATCCTGGTATCTCCCACCCTGGAGCATCAATTCTCTTCAAGATTAGGCTCACACTCTCCTACTGAGGCCACACAAAGCTGCCCTGTTGGGGAACAGATACCACAGTCAGGCTACAACTTTAGAAACAGCCCCTGTTCCAGTTGTTGGAGGGCCCACATGAAGACTAAGCAGCATAGCTGCTACCTATGTGCTGGGGCCCCTGTCCAGGCCGTCTATACCCTTTGGTTGGTGGCTTAGTCTCTGAAAGCTTCTAAGAGTTCAGATTACTTGACTCTGTTGGTCTTCCTGTGGAGTTCCTTCACAGCCTTCAATCCCTCCTCAACTCTTTATAAGAGTCCCAAACCTCTGTTTGGCTGTGGGTATCTGTGGCTGTTTCAGTTAGCTGCTGAGTGGAAATTCCCAGAGGACAGTTATGCTAGACTCTTGTTAGGTTAGGTTATCATTAAGAATATCAGGGATTGATGCTTGCCCATGCAGTAGGACTCAAGTTGGGCCAGTTATTTGGTTGACCATTCCCTCAATCTCTGTTCCATTTTTGTCCCTGCATTTCTTTTAGACAGGACAAATGGTGGGTCAAAGGGGTTTATTTTGTGGGTTAGTGTCCTTATTCCTCCATTATCTGACTACATGAGGTGGCCTCTTCAGGTTCCATGTCCCCACTGTTTTGCATTTTTGGCTGAGGTTACCTGAATTGACTCCTGGAAGACTTCCCCAACCCAGGTCTCTGGTATTTCCTAGAGATTCCCCAATCCCTTCATCCCTGGCAGCTGCAGATTTTCATTCATTCTCCTGGCCCTAGGCCCTCTTACCTGTCTCTCCCCACACCTGATCCAACACTCTGATTCCCCTCCCCACCCCCTCTCCCACTCAATTTCCTCCCTCCCTCTGCCTCCTATGACTATTTTATTCCCCCTTCTAAGTGAGATTCAAGCATCCTTGCTTGGGCCTTCCTTCCTGTTTAGCTTCTTTGGGTCTGTGGCACGTATCCTATACTTAATGGCTAATATCCACTTATCAGTGAGTACGTACCATGCATGTCCTTTTGAGTCTGGGTTACCTCACTCAGGATGATATATTTTAGTTCCATCTATTTGCCTGCAAAATTCATGACATCCTTGGTTTTTAACAGCTGAATAGTATTCCATTATGTAAATGAACCACATTCTCTGTATCCATTCTTCAGTTGAGGGACATCTGGGTTGTTTCCAGTTTCTGGCTATTACAAAAAAAAAAAAAAAAAAAAAAAAAAAAAAAAAAAAAAAAAAAAAAAAAAAAAAAAGCTGCTATAAACATGGTGGATCAGGTGTCTTTGTGGTATAGTGGGGCTTTTTTTTTTTTTTTTTTTTTTTTTTTTTTTTTTTTTGAGTAGATACCTGGAGCAGTAGAGCTGAGTCTTCAGGTAGAACTATTTCTGAATTTCTGAGAAAACACCAGAATGATTTCCAGAGAGATTGAAAAACCCTGTTTCTTTGGAGCCACCCACCATCCCTGACTCTTACAATCTTTCTGTCCCCTGCTTCTCTGTAGAGTTCTTAGCTTTGAGTGGAGGATATCTCTAAAAGGATTGAATGCTCCAGAGTCCCTCAATCCTGCTTATTGTCCAGCTATGGGTGGCTTTGATTACTATACACTTTGAGAAGCTTCTTTATTTCTAGAATACATTTAAATTAAATGGTGTGCACTTGTGTGCACACATGCATGGTCTTGTGTGTGTGTGTGTGTGTATACACATATGTAAAGAAAGAAAGTGGACTTTCTTTATGACACAGGGTATCCCACTAAACTTGTAATTCACCAATTTGGGCACACTGAGTAACAAGCAATTCCTAGTGAGTGAGCCTCCTGTTTTCCACCCCACAGTGCTGAGGACAGAATATGAGATCTCCAGCTTCTATTGCAAACACTTCACTAACTAAGTCATTCTGCCTGGCACTGCATATATTCTTATTAGCAAAAGAAATACAGACTAAGAACCTGTCAGATAGATTATTTTTCACTTGGGTCTAATAGAATCAAAAGAATAGAAAAACTTAACAGATTTTTAAAGGTGATTAAGTTGAATCACATTTTAATGAAAGCATCCATTCATTCTAAACTGTACACAACTATACAGGAAGGAAAGTATCAGGGTATGCTTTATTCACACACCTGTTTAAAGTAACTGTTTAAGAGGATCTATTATATATGAAAATATCTATGGTCATCATAAAATATATTATTTTAAGAATTTCTAAGAAGAATACATTTAATCTGGAATATTCTTGTAATTCATGACCATATGACCAAACTCTATATAATAACAACACTGATATTCTATATTGCCTAAGAATTCTTTTAAATTTTAAGTTTAAAAAAATATATCCCAGTCTTATCATGAATTATACAAACAAACTTTGCTAATTGGGGCTTTTTCTATGTTTTCATGTGAGATCTTATTTACTTTAACAGATACTAAAAAGCAGCCTACTGTGACAGTTGAGAGATGATTCTCCATTTTTGTCCCTACAGTTCTTTTAGACAGGAATAATTCTGTGTCAGAGCTTTTGACTGTGGAATGGCAACTCAACCCCTTCACTTAATACCTTGTCTTTCTACTGGAGGTGGGCTCTACAAGTATCCTCTTCCCACTGTTGGGCATTTCATCTAAGGTCCCTTTGAATCCTGGGCATCTCTCACCTCCTAGGTATCTGGTACCTTCCACCTCCCGAGGTTGCATATTTCTATTCATTCTGATGGCCCTCGGGGCTTCACTCGTGTTCCCCCAAATGCCTGGTCATGTTCCCCTTTTCTCATCCCTCTCCTTTCTCCTACCCAGGTCCCTCTCTCCCTCTTCCCCCTGTGATCTCTTTCTTCTCCCTTCTAAGGGAGAAGAAATTTGGGATTGAAGAATTTGTTAACCTTCTTGAGTTCTGTGTATTGTATCCTGAGTATTCTGTACTGTTTTGGCCAATATTCACTTATTAGTGAGTACATACCATGCATGTCCTTTGGGTCTGAGTTACCTTACTCAATGATGACATTTTCTAGTTCCATCCATTTACCTGCAAAATTCATTGCTAATAGCTGAATAGTATTCCATTGTGTAAATGAACCACATTTTCTGTATCCATTCTTCCATTCTGGGACATGTGGGTTGTTTCCAGTTTCTGGCTATCACATATGAACATAATGGATCAGGTGCCCTTGTGGCATGGTGGGGCACCTTTTGGGTATATACCCAAGGAGTGGTATACCTGTGGCTTCAGGTAGATCTATTTCCAATTTTCTGAAGAACCTACAGATTGATTTTCAGAGTGGTTTTACCAGTTACAATCCCACCAGCAATGGAGGAATGTTCATTTTTCTCCATATCCTCACCAACATGTGCTGTCACTTGAGTTTTTGACTTTAGCCATTCTGATTGGTGTAAGGTGGAATCTAGGAAAGGAGATCCAGGTACAAGCCCAACTTTGGAATTGTCTCAAGGGGAGGCTCCAAGGTCTGACACTATTACTGATGAAGTGGTGTGCTTACAGACAGGAGTCTAGCATGGCTGTCCCGAGAGGTCCAGCAAGCAGCCAACAGAGATAGAGGCAGATACTTATGTCCAACCAATGGACTGAAGTCAGGAATCCTTGTGGTTGAATTAGGGAAAGACTGGAAGAAGTTAAAGAGGAGGGAGACCCCATATAAAGACCAACAGTCTCAACTAAACTGGACCCCTGAGATCTCTCAGACATTGAGCTACCAACCAGACAGCACACACTAGCTGGTATGAGCCCTCTGACACATACATAGCAGTGGACTGCCTAGTCTGACTACAGTGAGAGAAGATGCACCTAACCCAGGGAATGGGGAGGCCTGGCGGGCTAGGGGATGGGGATTAGTGGGTAAGGGGTAGGGACATCCTCTTGGAGACTGGGGTGGAAGAATTGGATGAGGAACTATCAGAGCGCAGATCAGGTGGGGGATAATGACTGGACTGTAAAAAAACGATGAAATATAAATATTTTAAAAATAGACATGTCGATCAATATAATTGAATTGAAAATAATATTACTTTTGGCATTTTATGCTTTAAAAATCTACACACATACTTGCTACACACCTATGTCTTTCTGTATAAATCCTTCTAAAGCTGAGGTGGTTATGGTTTGTGTTTATGATCCTACGTGATAGTCAATTTTCTTTTGTCAAATGCATTTCAGAACCACCAAGTAAACAATAGCTACCCAGTGATCACAACTATGCTGAAAACTGCTATAGCAAAATGAAACATGTCCCTCAATTTATTAGAGGGAACCACTTCATGCTCATTTGTAAATGATGTTTACTTTTCTTTATTGTGCATTGTGAACATTGTTGATAATATATTTTTGAATGAACGAACATTGATATATGCCATATCAAATAGTGACTACCATTTGATACAAACATGGTACAAGTCCAAAAACAATGTTGAGAGAGAATGGAAAGGACCACACTTAACACCATTTTGCAGAAGCCCATTGACTATTCATAGATACTGGAGAAATATTTTGGTTGCTGCTCAAGGTTACAATCCCCTTATGGGACATAATGTTTTGGATATCATAGTAAACTTCTGGAGAATTAACCTAAGCTGGCAGAAAAGTTCAGTGATACACTAAATATAAAAGCCCACAGCATTGTGTTTTAAAAAGACTAAGCTCACAAAGGATGTTCATCTTCCTTCCAGGATCTAATCTTCTGGTTCTGTGGTTTTCAAATAACAACATTGTTTGAAAATAGCCAATTAAAGTTTCAGTGAACTCATGCATGTGAGCACATGTATGCTTAAAATACCAGAGAGTTCTGAGACTCTGCAGATCATTGGTTGCTGCCCCCTCCGCCTTTATTAGTAGTTTCATGGACAAAATGCACATTGGAGGATCATGCTTTTATAGAGAAATTTACAGATGATTCAGGTTAGTTTCAAAAGCACAGTTTGATGTTGAAGAGGATGAGATCTTAGTTTATTCCACAGATGTTCTTTCATACTACAGAGTATTTAGCTAGTTTGGTGATCTCATTCAGTGATGTGGCTTTGCAACTATCTATTTGGTAACCACTTATAAATTCATGTTTTCAGTCCAAACCACCCTGCTAAATTCTGTTCTCATTTATCTAACTTCCTTTTCTGACATCTATGGACTGTTTATTATAGGGGATTGAGTGACTGATAAAGTGATAAAGAGAATATAATTGAATACCATAAAGCAGTTATCATCACATCCACTGACTCATAATTTTGTTGAAAAACAGGATACAGTGGGAAAGTATTTTGGGGGATCAGGTGCAAGGAGATGCTGAGGGTAACTACAGGAAAAATGGTAGAGATTTCTATGTCACCTGTATCTGGAGTGTTCAAACCCCATCCTTCATCTCTTCTAGCACTTAGAGAATGTGATTTGTTTTGTCACCTGTTTACAAAGCAGGAAAAAAACCAAAGAACATTTTCTGAAAGGCTTAACTGAGGAGGGGCAACATACCCTGATATGTTGTGGCACCACTGATTTTTTTTAACTTGGGTCATGGATTAAATTTTAAAAAGTAAAAAAGAAGGGCTTCAGATTATTTTACTGTTTCAGTTTCCTGGCCTTCCAAGATATGAGCAACTGATCACATACACCCACCTCTACAGTCACAAGTGGTTTCCACCATGATGGACTTATCTTCTCATACCATAAACTAAAATAAACCTTTCCTGCTTTGATGTTTCTTGTCAAAAATTTGGTCACAGCAGTGAGAGGAGTGTGTTCATGGGAGGTATTGGTGTTAGTTAAAATGCTGCCAACAAGAACTCAGTGTATAACAGTCACGAAAAATGCTAATGAAAAGAAATTATCCCAGCAGGCAGAAAAAAGAAACACATTTCCTCATACACTGAACATGAAATGTTGGCAGCTGCAATTGTTAACTTGACTTTGGTCATATGCATAAGACAATATTTGAAAACTAGAAGAGTTAGCCTCATTAGGCCTTCTGAAGCCTGAGACCTAAGTAGCAGGGATATCCTGTTGCAGCTAAGTACTACTACAGTGCCTTATTTTCCTCTGTATCTAAGCAATATCTTTACCACTCACATTGCTTAATTATTAAAATTTCACTTAATTTGCATAAAAGTAATGAGTTTTCTTATGACATTTTTCATATCTGCTTATCATTGGAGTTTGTTCTTATTCTTGTATTACTCTATTTGACCCAGTATTCCCCACAATGTTTCCTTTTCCAACTCAGTTTTCATTATTTATATATTCTATGCACACACACACACAGACACATACATATGCACACACACTCACACTCATACACATACACACACACATACCCATGCACACAAAACACATGTATATGAATAAGGGTGATAACATGACTTTTTAAATTTAGATCCATCTGGGTATATACCAGTGAATGATATTTCTGGATTTTATGGTAATTGTACCTTTAATATTTTAGTTATATTCTTGGTTCTCTAGTGGCTATACCAGCATATATTCCCAACATCAGTGTCTGAGTATTCATTTTCCCTCATATACACTTCAGATTATATTGTCATTTATTTTCTTGAAGACAATTATTCTGACCGAGAAGAAATGTCAATGTTGTTTTGATTTCCACCTACCTAATATCTAAGGATGATAAATAATCTTTCATAAATTTGTATTTTCTTCTTTGGGGAAAAGCCTAGTCATATTCTAAATGAAATAAGGAACAATATCAAGTACATTGTATTAATTCAGTTTCTATTGATGTGATGAAACCCCATGAACAAAAACTAAGTTGGGGGAAAAAGTCTTTATGTAGCTTACAATTCTGCATTGCTGTTCATCACAAAATGAAGTCAGAGCAGAAACAAGCAGGACAGGAATGGAGGCAAGAACTGATACAGCGGCTATAGAGCGGTCCTGCTTATTGGCTTGCTTCATATGGCTAGCTCAGCCTGCTTTCTTATAGAACATAGGACTACCAGAGCAGAGATGACACCAACTTACAGTAGGATGGGCCCCCCACACTGATTGATCACTAATTGAGAAAATGCTTTACAGCTAGATCTCATGGAGGCATTTCCTTAACTGAGCCTCCTTCCTCTATGATTACTCTAGCTTGTCTCAAGTTGACACAAAATCAGCTAATGCATACACATATACTTTCAGATATGCTAATCTATGCACAAAAAGCTTTAACTTCATTTTTAGTGGCACAAAATGTGAGTCACAGTGACTGTTTATTCATTTATTTAAAAGAGAAGTCTTGAACAGTTATAGACACTTTCCTAAAATGCCATTGATGTTGCAATTGTTGAATCTTTGCAGAATTTATCTTTACCCTCTTGAACACAGAGTAATGCAGAGCAATGTGAATGTTTGTTCCCTACTATATGTGATAGTTATATTTTCATGGTTAGAAAATACCTGAAATACTCAGTTTATAAAATTATGAGTTTTACATAGCTTCTAGACACATGTGGCTTCTTTGTTCCATGTGTAGTGTATGATGAAATGTGTTCTTTGCTCTACCCACTGGAATCATTTCCTTTCACTATTCTTCATGACCATGATACATTCAGTTGTCATTGGCAGCATTACCTAACTGCTTTCTGTATTGGAGATTTTAGTGCATGGTCAACAGGCCTCATTGTTAGGTTTCTATGGTAACACAACATATCAAAGAAAGTGGAGTATCTAGGCATCACCAATCATTATCAAGGAAGCAAATATCAAGGAAGAATTTGGTCCCACAAAACACACTGATGATATCCCCTCAATAACCCAAGAACTTCCACAAAGTTACACCTCTTTAACTGTTCACTGTTTTCCCACAGCATTTCTTTACTTTCTGAGCCTTTAACACATGGGCCTTTGGGGGAAACTCAAAGTTCAATTGCCTGCCCCATACATGCAGTCTGAATAAAATGATGTCATCCACATATTGAAACAGTATGGTAGAATATGTACTATCCAGAAAAAGAAGATCCCTGAAATAATGCATGAAGCTAAAAAGCTTGAGAGTGAATAGCTCTGGTAAGAGAAGGAATTTACACCCTTATCTATATGAGGATGATGTTTTAATTCTCTTACAAGAAAATAATGGGAAAATAACTAATTAAACAGACTAACACATATCTGGTGCTAGGTTAATTGATATGCACCAATGAATTATAACACGTTACATATTATATTATATATATAATATTACATATTATATTATAATCTCTAAAGAGCAATGTTGATATCCTAGCACACAGAAACTAAAAATGTTACTTTCTTTGAAAATATTTTCTCTGTGGATAAAGGGAACATAAAATGACATCATTAGGATGGGTCCACATACAAGATGAGTCATGTTCCTATAAAATGATACAGACATATAAGGACAATGTCACATGATGATAGAGGAGGAGATTGAAGTGTTATAGCTGGAAGCCAAGGAATGTCAAGAACTGACTATTGGGATGAGGCACAAAAAGTTCTACTCAGTCTCAGACAGATTGTACTGCAAGTATTTTTTGCTTTGTTCTAGTTTTCAGTAATGTGAAAGGGTAAACAAGCTGTTTATAAAACTCATAATCTATAGTTTATTACAACTACTCTAGGAAAACATCCCACAACAAACACAGTAACTCATATCTGAACTACTACTGACCATGACCTTGGTGATTCACTGTTCCTCAGTTTAGTCAGTTTGCTGGTCATAAAGCAAGGAATAATCAAGTGGATATGATGGGAACCACCACTCTAAGGTTGATAGTAATCTGAAATTTAATTCAGGTTATGACTTTTCCTCTGATAAAATTTTGGTTGGGTCCAGGGGAAATGGAAAGTTTAAAAGTTTTCATTTGGTCTCTTCTAACCTAGTGGTTCTTACATGGTCGACTAAAGAAATGACATGAAGACCATCAGTTGGATAGAAATCATTACAAATACATATTCAACATTTGGCACATTAGCACAGTTTGCCCATGAATACTTCTAGATTCATTATGTGGGCACATGCCATTATTCCAATTGGGCAAGAGAAAAGGAGATATTTTAAACCCACCACACCATTCAGGACTCTAGAACTAGTGTTCTAGAAGATCTGAGTACATCCCACTTACCAGTGCATAGTTAATCTATAATTAAATATTTTAATTTATGCTAATTCTTCAGTAATCTTTTCTAAAAAGATAAAAATTACTGTTATTTCACTGTCTTTTTACACTAAAGGTAACCACAATTAACAATACAACGATTTTTTTGTCTGTGTTTTTGTTTTGCTTTTCTTAACAGGATGTTAGAGAATTTCTCATTTTATCTCATCTTTTAATATGTAATTTGGCAGCCATAAATTACATTGTATACACATTGAAAATCCAATAAACTTTCTCCATTACCACATTTTTTAGACAGGGTCTTGCTGTGTACTCTTGGCTAGCCTGGAGTTCATTATAAAGTTTAGGCTCACAGAGATCTACATCTGGCTGCCTCCCTCCCACGTGCTGGGACTAAAGGTGAGTGTCAACCCTTCTCCCTGCTGTTTATTAATCCTCTTTTTGGAGAATGTATTGGCATTTATGTACTACTATATCTTAGGGCTCAGCAAATATTAGAGTAAATGTTCTTTCCAGTGATTTACCTCCTTCTGAAATTATTTCTTGATTGGCTTAAATTTATCTTCTAGAATTTTTTAAGAAGCAGGTGGGAAAAGTATGTTTAATACTCATTCACATTCAAATTGTAATATTTTTACTTGAGCTGAGCTTGCTCCTTATAAAACCCCTCAAAGTTCACTATTTTGCAGGCATGGGTATGTTGTAGACTCCATGTTTTCAGATGTTTGCAACCTGATATTACCATTTCTAATCTGGCTTCCTAGTACTATTTATTATTATATTCTTGGTATACTTTCTCTGACATATACCAATATTTCATATTTATAAAATCATGTTCTCTTGTGTTAGCAAAGTTTTCACATTTTTATCTTTAAATGTATTTCACGTCAAAGCTTCAGTTCATGTATAATTTCAGTCTTGTTACTTTTTTATGTCATCATTTCTTTTTGTGCTTTATAAATTATATTTAATTATGGGGTTTTTGTTTCATTTTTCTTAAGTCAGGTGTGGTGGGTCATATTGAATCTCAACTAATCCCCAAAAAAAGGAAAGAGAAAGGAAAAAAGAAATAAAGAATAAAAGAGGAGAAAGATTTTGAGATCTATGTTAGCCTGGATAACATGAGATCACGTCTCAAAAATAAAGCTGTAAAAATATTAAAGCAACAATAGGGGCTGAAGTGATGTTTAGAGGTTAAACATGTTTCATGCTCTTGCAGAGGATCTAAGTTTGTTTTCAACAGGAATGACAGAGAGCTCAGCCATATCCAGATTCTGAAGCTTTCCTCTGGCCTCCATGGGCACCTGCACACATGAGGTAAACAGTCACAAGAAAACACATATGCACACATAAACAAAAATAATGTAAATAAATCTTTCAAAAATAACAATCAAATTCATTCTTTTCACTTTCTTCCTTTGTGGTTGTATGTTTTACTTGATTGGGTCAGTTCTTCCTATTCTATATATTCTATGTTATTCTTTATATTTTTGCAAATGTAGCCATTTCTACTGTGACTGCATTTCCTTCTACTTCTCTCTTGAGTTCTACCTTTTCAGCTGAGTACTATCTGCTGCTTATATTTTGCTTAAAATGGTTAACTTCTATTTCCCATAGTTTTTAAATTATTAAAAATTGTTGTCTAATTTTTTGGATGGGGATATTGAAATATAATTAATTATTTTCCTCTTCACTTTTCTCCCTTTGAATTTTTCAGTGAGTTCACTCTCTTTTTAAAATTCCTGGCCTCTTTTTTCTCTATTATTTTATATACACAAATACACACACACACACACACACACACACACACACACACACACAGAGAGAGAGAGAGAGAGAGAGAGAGAGAGAGAGAGAGAGAGAGAGAGAGAGAGAGAATCTGTTTAGTGTTGCTTGTATGTATATGATTTCATGGATGCACAATAGCAAAATGGAGGACTCACTCCTGGGGTAACTATTCTCCTGTTCGCTGCATTCCTGAGTTTCCTGCAGTTCTTCTTTTAGGTGTGGGGCCCTGTGAGATTGCCCCTTCCATGCTAGCATGTCTATTTGTCTATTTTCATGTGCTATTTAAGCAGCCATAGTGTTGAGTGAAGCTATGCTGTGAATTCTAGGAGAGACAGCTCACAGCAGATTTCTTGTCTTTTTTCTCTTACAGTCTCTCTGAACCTTCAACCACTATGCTCCATAAATCTTAGATGCAGCAGTCATGGAATTTTTCTTTATAATTTTTAAATTATTTAAAGAAAATTCCATCACTTTAATTTGGGGTCCAAAAATGCAATATTTTTCTTTTTAAAGCAGTATTTTTCTTTTAAGTGTGTCTCATCAACTTGCATATTTTCTATATCAACACTAAGATTCTCTCTGTACTTGCTCTCACATGCCTTTTACCTATGTTGAAAGAATTAATGCATGTTTCTGTATGCAGATTATGTATGCATATTTAATTATGTTGAAATGCATTTACACTTTCTTTCCTTATTGATTACATTTTAATGCTATGAATTTATAGAAAAACAAACTCTTGCTCACTCATATTCTTGATACATGTTCCAAATTTTGATTTCTTCCGTTAGTTTTGAATTGTGACATAAATACATGGCTATCCACATTGCTTTCATTAGGATGGAAATTAAATTATAATAGAAGCATAAGTTTAGTATTATAAAAAAAACTCGCAAATAATCTTTTCACATGGTAAGCAATCTTTGAGTAGAAGAATGATGAATTGCATATTCGGTTTTAAATAGTATTTTTATAGTTGAAATGTACATGCTGGCTGTGTTAATAAATGATAGAGTTTATTAGAAATCTAAGTTTTGGGTGTAGATAGATGGCTTACAGGTTAAAAGTGCATATAGCTCTTGCAGAGGACCCATGTCCTGATCACAGCACGTACAACTGCTTGTAGAACCAGCTCTAGGGGGCTCCATGCCTCTGACTTTCATGGGCACCAGTACTGCTATGCACATATTCAAATGTGTGAGCATGTGCACATGTGTGTGTATGCAAATGCATGCATACATATACACTCAATTAAAAATGAAAGTAATTCTTAAAAATTCAAATTTTAAGTTCACATTTCTTAATGAGAATGGTGGAAATGATTAATTGCTTTTTCTGATTCACAAAGCAGCTGGGAGGACCAAAATAGCCAATTTTATTATTTTGGTGATTGTTTACACTGAAAAAGCCTGTGTGAATTCCAGTTGTTGACCATATGTGCAGTGCTCTTTATAAACAAGAGGCGATTTTTTTCCTGACTACTTAAAAATATGCAAAGCATACGCAACCGAGATAGTTTTTCAGTGTGAAAGGCTATCAACACCTGTTATCCAAAGTGTTTCCTCTGAAAACATGTCAGACAATGGCAGTGAGCTCAGGGGGAGCAAAGCCATAAAATTTGCTGTCCCATGCAACTCCTGACTTGTTTGTGCACAACAGCCATCTGCTGCATGATTAGAATACCAGCCAACCACACAAACATTACTTTTCAATTAGCAAGAGGTTCAACTACTGGAGTTGGAAAAATATTTGGTGGATTCAAGTGTAAGACTGCTCAGAGTTCAACAGGAGAGAGAAAGGGGATTTTGAAATTTCATAGTAGAGCACATTCCTTCTTTATTTTGCATCATTTTGCACCTGTCTTAGCATCAAGATCCTCATACATGATATTAGTTTAAATGCCAGAAAACTAATTAAGAGTCAAAAAGTTACATTCATTCATTCTCCATTGTTTCTTTTTACTTACAGAGGCAACGGTGGGATGCTAAAAGTGAATGAAAAGAGACTCTTGACTAAAAAATCTCGAGAGTAGATGACTGTGTCATTTGTTTCTATTGATTTCAATTAATCAGTTTTACCTTTCCAAAGGAAAAAAAAGCCAGATATTCTGAAATTAAGTAAAAGGCACAAGTGACAATGACATAAATGGTACGAAATGGTACCATACCACAAAAGATGGGAGTTCTCTCTTATCTTATTCCTACATTCATTTCAAAAGGCAACTGGAAGCAAACAACTAAGCAAAAGGGAAAAGAAACAGCAGTTGCTTTGTGTGGACTCCATGTTTTCATCATGAAGAGAGAAGGAAGCACTAGATCAATGGTTCTCAATCTGTGGGCCATGACCTCCTTGGAGGTCAAGTGATCCTTTCACACAGGTCATGCAAGACAGTTGGAAAACACAGCTATTTATATTATTATTCATAAAAGTAGCAAAATTATGGTTCTGAAGTAGCAATGAAAATAATTTTATAATTGAGGTCACCACAGTATGAGGAACTGTATTAAAAAGTCGCAGCATTGGGAACACTGAGAACCACCGATCTAAATTCTTGAGAATGTTACCTTCTCAATTAGCCAAACATTCATCATTTTATGCATGAAGTCAAGTCATGGGGAGAAGAGCAGATGACACATATAACTATAGATTATTTTTCTAAAAGTAGAGTGAGCTGGACAACTGAACATTGACCCCTGTCTTTTGTTGATCCAGGGCACTTTTCAACCAAGTCAAAACTGCTACACTTCTATGTTGCTTAGTTTACTTCTGATATTTTTCCAAGTCTCTAATATAAATGAATTCATTTAACTTTTTGAAAACTTCATATGATGGAGAGACTGGTATTGTGTTACTCTGACTTTACCAATAAAGAAAGTGAAACAGAAAAGATAGTGTGCAATAAGATTGTAGTTTGAATCTAGGCAGGCTGGCTCTGTGGTCTAAAATCCTAGTCATAACACAAGCTAAAAAGAATAAAACATAAGACTGTCTTACTCCCTTTCTATTTTGGAGAAATGAGACATTATTGGAACCAATAAAAAATATGAAAGAATAAATGTCTCACTTTACTAAGCCAGAATAATTACTTCTAAATACAAACTCCTATGAAACTTATAAAAAAATACCAAAAATGTATCATATATAGTATTATGTCAGAAGATACCAGACTTCTCAAAACCCAGTACAAGTACATAAAAAAAGAAAGAAAATGGCCCTAGGATGGGTTAGGAAGTACTATAGGTTATTAGAACAAATTAAAAACACACCAAAATCAAAAACCAAAACACAACAGTGACCCATATCATATTTCAAAACCATAGGGCTTTTTCTGTTAAAGCTATGTCTAATATAATCAATAGTGACTAAAAAATAACTTGAATTATAATGAACTGACTGATAATGAAAATAGGAGTGTCCATAGATAAAGAGAGTTGGGAACAAGCATAATAGTAGATATTGCTTGCCAAGAGAAAGAAAAGCTAAGTTGAGTACTGATGACATTCAGACAAAATACCTATACATGTACAGTAATATGCTTCTTTAAGCAGAAGTTCAGAGTGATCTAATTATACACAAACTCCCCTCTCACTGACACGAATACCACTTTAGTTTAAAAAAGCGTTTATACTGTTTCATGCTCAGCTGAGATAGTAACAAAGAGGAGAATTCAAACAGGGAACACACAAAAGGCTGGTAATTAGAAGGGCATAATCACAGTGTCTAAGGAAGACAAAGAAGCCCTTGGATGATATGATTATGATGTCGCCCTATGGGTGCTGGAACCTGAATGGGCTTCAGCAGTCTTCCATTGAGACAAAAGCAGGCACTGGTATCAGGAACTGTGGCTTGTTGTGTTTCCTTTCTTGTTGCTGAAACGTAATCTCTGTTTTTCCCTTTCCTAGGGCCTTTGCTGCTATGTTCTCCACCACACTCACTAATATGAGTTGCTTATTTGTCAGGATTCCCTGAAACATTTAAAGAAACATATTACTGTACATTATGCCTGATGCCTACAGAAGCCAGAAATGGTTATCAGATACCCTGAAACTGAAGTTACAGATTAGTGTGCAGGTACTAAAAGTTGAACCCAGGTACTCTGGAAAAGAAGTCAGTGTTCTTAACCACTGAGTTGTCTCTCCAGCATCCACTCTGGAATTTCTTAATAATCACCATTAATGTTTGAATAGGAGCTTACAAAAATAACTCCAAACATATCTGATTCATCCCCAAATGTGGTAATCCAGACAGGGAGCCATTGGGAAAACTATAGGTACATCTTCCTGGGTCCTTCCTTCAACTGCCTGATGTTACCTCTGTCTGCTGCCCTTCCTGATATGGTGGCTCCCAGCAAGATAAGTCACAATTGTCTAAAAGCTGTCAAGTGCTCTTCACTAATACCTTACTGAAGTCCCCAGAGCAAACAGGAGACTCATAAATTACTGTATCACAGCCTGATTTTGTTACCTCTGAGACTAAGAAAACTTCACCTTTGGGTAATGGGTAAGAATTTTCTTAGATAAGTTAACTTAAATTCATGTTCAATTAAAAATATGCTCACAACATGACTGGAGTCAATGGTTTGTAAAATAGTACATTTCAACAGCAACAGTGTTGCAGCTATAACCTGCTTAGATGGTATCCTTTAAAAGTGTCCCTGTCACAGAAACAGAGTAAAAAGGCAGTCACTAGATACTGGAGTGGGAACTCCTGGAGGTGTTGGGCAGTGGACACAGTTGACCTGGAGGTCAACAGGAGACATGAGCTCAAGGTCTTTTATTTATCATGGTGTCCAGAGTTACCAATGCTGCATTATGCTCTTGAAAAAGTTAACAACCTGAATGTTCTTACCACATTCACAAATGACTATAGTAAGGATAAGAAAGTGTGTATATTGACTAATTTTATTTACCATTCTGTAATGTGAGTATATGTCAGAACATTTTTATGCTCCCCGTAAACACACACAGTTTTTATTTGTTAATTAAAAATTAATAATTAACAATTAAAAAAAGAAATTCAGACAAAATAAAATAATAAAATATTCAACTATATTTTAAAAGTAAAGGCAGCACATCTTTTTACTGAGCTCAAATGTGTGCTAGGATATAGATTTGTCGTGGGTTTGACAGAGCTTATCTCTCCTTGACCTAGCTCCTTTGAAATATTTTTCATGTTCTTTATGGTCTGAGAAGAAGATATTGAGCAAGTGGTTTGTTTATGTATTCCATAGATATACACAAGCAATGTACATTTTCAAATTGTATAGCTATTTTTGTAATACATGTATTACGTGTGTGTGTATGTGTGTATGAGTGTGTGTGTGTGTGTTTATTTTAGTGCTGAGGATAAAACCCTGGGCCTGGTCCATGCTCACCAACCACATCTATCACAAAGCTATAGGCCCTGATTCAAAATATATTTTTAATGACTCCCCTCTATATGTATGTTTAAATAGGCTTACTCCATTTTAACTTATTCCTGTAGTCATGACTTTTTTACTTGCTATTTGAGAGTCTTGTCTATGTCATGGGTCTTTTCAAAAACCCATTTTAGACAATACCAATTCTATGATATGTCTGTTAGCTTCTGCTCTTAATTTTTATTGCTTCCCCATGTGTTTCACAAACGTTCTGGCTTTTGTGGGGTAGGGTGGGTTGGTTAATTTCTTGAGTTGAATATTGAATTTGTTTTCATTCTTTTCTGATTAATACTAAGAGCATTCAAGGCTACAATGTTTCCTTTTTTCCCTCTTGGATGTGTCTCATAGCAAGTGATGCAGTTACAAAATTGAAACTGTCTAGAAGTGCAATTTCTATCTATTCAACAACAAAAAATACGTTTAAAGGTATACAATTAAATTTTAAAATGGCTAAGCATTCTCCTTGCTTGTTCCTTTTTAAATGTTATTGCCTAATTCTGTTTCAGTATAGACAGGGTATTGAACATGCACAAGTTTTTCTGCAAATTATGTAAAATACATGTTGTTTCCTGATTTATAATCAAGTTTAAAAGTCCTATGTGGGTTTATAGGTCTATGTAAATTATCATATCTGCTGGTGTCAGCTTTGTTCCGGTCAGGTTTAGGCAGTCACATTGGTGAGACTTTATGGGTATAGCCTCTGACATTTCTAGAAGACACGTAGATTTTAATTCAATTGTTAGTTTTCTTTTTATTGTGTTTTAAGGTCCTATGTGTATTCTGGTTAAACATTTTCGTTACAATTTTTCCTATTCAAACACCTTTTCTGCTTATACTTTATATTTCATTTTCAACACATTAAAATAAGTATTTATTTAATTAGAATATGATTACATCATTTCTCCCTTCCACTTTTTACCTTTTGCCCCTTTAATATATAATCTTTTCCTCCCTACCTCTCAAATTCATTTTTTTCAATTGGTCTTATTACATGCATACATAAGTGCAATGACACAAAAATACAACCTGCTGAGTTATGTACATGATGACAGGGAACTGGGTAAGCAGTTAAGGGCCTCAGTCCTGAGGACCACTTTGGATAAAACCATCTCCCAGCAGCCATTATTTGCCTGCAGTTCTTGGTCAGGGGTTGGGCCCCACAAGGGTTCTTGAGTCAAGAAAAGATAATTAATATTCAATTGGTAATAACTGTGTTTTTTCTTCACACCCCAATTCTACCTTTCTCTGGGGAACTGCACTGAGAGATAGGTGCACCCTGAATGTGCATACAGGAGATTCCCTTTGCAATAAAGGACCAGAATTTAGGAATATGGGTATTTGTACACAGCCACTTCTGAGAAAGAACAGAACTCTACCATTATTCAAAATTCTTTAGAAATTAAAAGACTAACTTCACCACTTCACACATCATTACTTTTTGAAAAAAAATAAATAAATTATACTTGAGAGAGAGGGGGAGGAATTTTCTTTCCCAGAAAGCAAACTCCCAGTTTGTTAAGTTATGTTAGCCTATAAGTGAGACTAAAGATGCCAGTTTTCACTATCCAACTTTCCAAGTTCACTCCAATAATCCAGTACTTTCTAAAGTTTGCTCAAAAAAATTGTAATCATGCAGACACATGAAAGTATTCATTTCCTGGCACCACAGCTACACAGAACAAGGAAGATACCAGAAAACATTAGGATAAACATTGAACACAATGTGGTCTCACTTTAGCAACACAGAGGAGATGACAGACAGAGACACAGAAGGTTGGGTCCTCAGCAGCAAGGGTGTGTAATGAGTGAGCATATGCACTTTGGGCGTGGGCATTGTTGATTGTTGTTATAGCTTACAACTTTATGCACTTATTAAGGTTCATGAAACTGTGCTAAAATTAGGTAAGTTTATTATATGTGAATAAGGCCCAAATAACCACCACAAAGAACCCATAAAGCAAGTATTATATATCTTATTTAAACTGTGTTTATTTATATTTTGAGAATTTCATGTAATATATTTTATTATATTTTTTACTCCCCCCAAGTCTTCCCAGACCTTCCATCTCCCTACCCAACTAATTTCATATTCGTTCTCTCTCTTAAAATTAAAACAAAGCAAAATGTGAGGCCCCATTTGTGTAAGTCAAGTACGCCTGTGCTGGAGGATACCAGCAGGTGATATAGCAATGCAGCTTCACTGAAGAAAATAGATATCCATCTAAGACAGTTGCTTAGTTTTCACAGTCATGGCACAGTGAACACTGCCTAGAAATAAGCATGTGCTGCTCAGAGAAGTGCTGTTAAGAAGGGAGCCACACTCAAGGGCTCTGCTGCTCGGATACAAAATCAACAAAACGTGAAGCCTCAGGTCTTCTAGCTAATGATGGTGTCCCAGAGCAGATTAGCCATGAGTTAGAAATGCAGAAATGATCCTGTTTTATATTTTCAGCAACTTTTAAGAATTCTCTGTAGATAGCCGATACAACCTGAACATTGGCATTTATCTACTGTTGAAAAAGTTTAGAAATATTTTAACACATTTTCCCACATGTAATGTGTCTTTTCTTTGTATATTCCATTTTTTCTCAATTTGATATTGTATTCTATATAGTCTCAGTACTTAATTAGCTTCTTATATTTGTCACAATATTCCATCTTATATTTTTGTTTTGTTTTGACAGCTCAAATACCCTCTCTGTTAATACATACCTTGATATTATTTGACTTTTAGTTGTATCTGACAAATTTAAGGTTAACAGTAACAAAATGTTTTTCAGGAGTTGGAAATGCAGGTAACATAAAGCCATTCAAATACATCAGAATTCAAGTATATATTGGAATGAACACACATGTGATCATGTGCTCGATGTCATATACAGTGAATTATAATTAGGACGGACTTGTAAACAGAGAATAATAATTTCAACTTTTTGACACATAAGGTAGGCTATACATATTCAGCCTTTATTAATCACCCACTTTTACTGTTGAATTCTTCTTTGCATCTTATGTTAAACAAACTCAAATTTCATTTTTGGAAGAATATAGAGAAGATAATACCTATAATGTTTATTGCATATTTTTATGATAACATCTTTTTTGATTCAAGCTTAGTTTCAGATACATTATACATAGTATATAATCAACAGTTTAAATATAATAGAAAGTAAAGTTTGCTGGGTCACATTTTTTTCATTGACTGTAAGAAACAAAATAGATTTCATCAGGTATGATATAATCAATGATTTCATATTCATTTAACATTTTTATTGTATGTTCTATCCTATGTCATTAATGAAGACCAAGAAGAAAACTGTTTCTTCCATGATGAAAGCATGAGTTTTGTTTCATGTTTGCACAACAGAATACTCAGACTGCATGTTCTCTTAATCTCAAAGTACTTATGTACTTTGCTACTCAGAATTTCTAAATAAATAATACCATATCTTTGTAGGCAATGGCTGCTTCTTTTCAACTTTTTAATATTTGCTATAATTAAAATTCTATGAAGACCTGACTCAGGATTAGGCTGTAAGCTTAAGTATACACAAATTATGTGACAAATTTAACTATTATTTAAGAATTATTTTAAGTGCTTATTATCGAGAGAAATTTGTTTTACTTTTTATTTGAGTTTGTATAAATCAAAAGAGAAAAGGAAACATGGCAGATAAGGTGGGCTTCTTGAGCAGGTGTACTCTTCTGGGAAATCTTCCAGAGAAAGAAAGGATAATGGGTGCCAAGAAAGAAAACAGTGAAGACTGGCTTATGGGATCATAGGAAAGCTTAGCCAAGATGCACAGGAGAAGTCTTAAGTGGTTGAAGGAAAAGCCGAGAAGCCAAGCCTGGCAAAGGAGAAATCCCTTGAAGAATGAAGCCAGGACAGGTGCTTGAGTATCTGGCCTTGGGTAATAGGCTCATTGCTGGTTCCCTTCGTTCATGCACAGACTCGAATTATGTTTTGTTGTCCCTAGAAATCAAAAGCTAGTAAAAAGAAAAAAGAGTTACCTTTCCCAAGAGAGAAAAATACTAGAGGCCAGAGAAATTAGAGAGAGGAAGGTGGCTAAGAGACTGGGCTTCCACGAGACGCTGCATACCTGCAGATGAGTTTAGCAGTTGGGCTTGTAACAAGGACCTTGTATTTATAGTGATGCAGCTGGAGGCACAAGTGCCTGGGGATTGCGAGGGTTTTAGGAATGGAAACCTGCACTGACAACAAGTTGGCTTGAAACTGCACTTATCTTAGAGTTAATCTAACTGTCATGGATGGATCCTATTGGAATGAAAATGGCAGAATCTACTGATGAGAAGAAAAGATTGGGGAGTACCTTAAGCTGTAAGTATTCCAGGGCACAAGCCTCCCATCTCACTTGTCTGTCCAATGTCCAAAACCCATCTTGTGGTAATTCAGCATGCCAGAAGTCTTCAGGTCCACTTGAGCTTTCCTAAACTTAATAGCCAGGAATGAACTATTAACTTAGGACCATAACCAAAATTAATATAGGCTATGGATAAGCAAGACTCTGGGGGAGTCATTATCTGTCTTCCAGATGCTGGAGGTAAGGAAAGTACAGGAGTAAGTGTGCATCTTAAAATATTCATATTCTCTTGGCCTCAGTCCAGACCCTGACTAATAATTTTGAAATGCCGAGGACAGAAGTTAAACAGGCAAGTAGATCCTTGTCCACTGGGGAGCCCTTGATCAGAGCTCCGAAGACCAGCAGCGAGAAAAGCTAGGAATCTTGAATCCAGTCCAAGAAAATAAAACCCAGTGGGTTTGGGCTTATTGCAGGTACTAATGGAGGGTTGAGGTACAGTGACAGCAAAAGCCAAAGTCTAAGAGCATGGGTTGAATGAGATGCCTGGCATGTGAATGCAAGGTGCACAAACTTAAGGAAGGTCATTATTGTGAAAGGTCCATCAGCAATGAAGACCAGGGGACATGACTGGGAGCCCCAAGAGGATCTCTACTGCTCCCATATAAGTATTGAGGAGACAATGATGAGGATAATGTTAAGACAGAAAAACAATGTGTCAAGAGTCAGCTACTATGATGTTCAGGCATTCGGGAAGGCAGTCAATACGATAATTAACACTCTATTTCCTGAATCTTCATGCCTTTCCTTAACCATTCTACATATTAGCAATCTAGCCTTGTGTATAAGATGCTCATCTTTGGTTAAAGGCTTGTCACCCACTAGTGGTAATATTGACCAGTCGTGGAGAGTTTACAAAATGGAGCCTAACTGAAAGAAGTGGGTCACTGTGAATGTACCCCCAAGACTACAGGCTGTTTCTGGGTTCCCTGTCTCTGTATGTTTCCAGGCTGCCAGGAGTGTGAAGATTTCTGCTGCATGCTCTTCTGCTACAGTGCACTGTCTCCAGAAGTGGTAAAGCTATGTGACCATAGGCTGAAATCTTGAACCTGTGACCCAAAGCAAACTTTCCCTGAAATTGTCACCCCCTAAGTGACACATACTTTGTTACAGAGATATAAATATGACTGGCACATCAGCTGTACTGTAATTTCCCAAGGGGCATTTGATTTTACACTTTAATATCTTGAAACTCATAAAGGGAAATAACTGAACATGTCTCTTACTTTTAATGTGTCACCAATCCATTATGAAAAGGGGAGTACTTAAAATAGGGAAGATTACTTTAGAATAGAGATGGGTAGAGCATATAAATTATATGTTGTATAAAATGGATATGTTATACAATGCATGCTTTTTCTCTCTCACTTTCTGTCTCTGTCTCTATCTCCCCTGTTTTTCTGTCTCTCTATCTCTGTCTGTCACTCCTCCTCTCTCTCCCTGTGTTTCTCTTTCCCCCACCCTCTTTCCCCCACCCTGTCTCTCTGTCTGCCTTTCATCTACCTTAGCAAAGAATATGGAAGCCCAAGAGACAGCATTAAAGAAGCTAGATTAGGTCTTGTCTTCCAACCCTAATCCAAGGTATAAATGCTAACAATTTCAAAAGTCATAAGACCATGAGGATACAACCTTCCACAAAGAACTACAGCAACTAAAATCCTGAGAGCAGGAAAAATAGTCTTCTCCAGGGAAGAGGACACCAACTGGTTATCCACTATGAAGTGGTCAGCCATGAAAACATATATACAAGTAACAAGTAAGAGTATACAGATTAGGCAGGTAGTTAGAAATATATATGTGTATACACATAAACATTTACATGTAATAACAATTTATAAAATAAAAGAAAACATGAGTTTGAAAGAGAGCAAGGAAGGAGGGGTATGTAGGAGGTTTTGAAGAGGAGAAAAGTGCTGTAGAAATGCTGTATTTAAGAGCACTTATTGCTCTTACAGAAGACCTGGGTTCAGTTCCCAGCACCCACACAGTAGCTAAAAGATCAAATACCCTCATTAGAGTTTTGCTGGCAATACATTTGTGTAGTATGCATTCATATATATGGGTATATAAACACACACAATTAATTTAAATATTTACTTTTTAAAATTAAAATATAATTTCATCATTCTCTTTCTCTTTCTTTTTCCAGTTGCTCCCACGTGCCCCAGACATATGATCCACTATGTTCATAGCAGCCTTATTTATAATAGCCAGAAGCTGAAAAGAACCCAGATGTCCTTCAACAGAGGAATGGATACAAAAAATGTGGTACATTTACACAATGGAGTATTACTCAGCTATTAAAAATAATGAATTCGAGAAATTCTTAGGTAAGTGGATGGAACTAGAAAATATCCTGAGTGAGGAAACCCAATCACAAAAGAACACTTTACTCACTGATTAGCAGATATTATTTACTCACTGATAAGCAGATATTAGCCCAAAAGTTTGAAACAACAAAGATTCAACGAACAGACCACATGAAGCTCATGAAGAAGGAAGAACAAGTGTGGATGCCTAGGTCTTACTTAGAAGGAGTAACAAAATACCCAAGGGAGCAAATATGGAGACAAAGTGTGGGACAGAAACTCAAGGAGAGGTTGTCTGGAGACCATTCCACCTGGGTATTCATCCCATGTGCAGTCACCAAAAATAGATGCTGATATGGATGACAGGAAGTGCATGCTGACAGGAGCCTGATATGGCTGTCTCCTTAGAGGTCCCCCAGAGTCTGACATACCCAGAAGCAGGTACTCACAGCTAACCATTAATCTGATCAAAGGTTCCCAATGGAGAAGTTAGAAAGTAAACTGAAGGAGCTGAAAGGGTTGGTGGCCCCATGAGGAGAGCAACAATACCAACCAACCAGAGCTCCCCAGAGTCTAAACCACCAGCCTAGGAGCACATAGGGAGGGACCCATGACTCCAGCTGTATATGTAGGGGAGGATGGCCTTCTTGGGCATAGGTAGGAGAGGAAATTTGGTCCCACGAAGGCTGAACACTGAGTGGGGGGAAATCTGAGGGTGGAGCGGTGGGAGTGGGATGGTGGGGGCACACCCTCATAGAAGCAGGGGGAGGGGGGATGGAATAAGGGGTTCCTGGGGGGTGGAGAGAATGGGATAAGGGGATAAAATTTGAAGTGTAAATATAATATCCAATAAAAAAAAGTAAAAGAAAAGTTGTTAGAACCAACATCTTTAATAAAATGTCAGCCATCTTAAAAAAATTATTTTGATACTAAAATTTGTTTTGAGAATTGTATATTGCAGAATACACAGCCTTGGTGTATCTACTCATCAAGCAAGCTGAACAGACCTGCTCAAACCTCTGATGACCTGGAATTCCATCTGGATGCAGTGAAGACACAGCGTCAGAGGCTTATCAATTTACTCTTCCTCCCGCCCCTCTTCTAATATCTCAATGCCCATAATCAGCTTGAAGAAGTTAATGAAGAGTCAGTGCCCCTCTTCTCTGGGCTTGGGGACTAAGGTGGTTAATATTGGGCTGTCTTTCTAGGGAAAAGTAGTGGTTTTGTTGGAACAGGGAGGATTAACTAGGATTTATTTCATAGCCATAACCTATTGGTAGAATCTGTATAATTGTTATCAAGATGAAGTTATAATTTCTTAAATGGTACAAAATTTACTTTGATTTCAAATTTAAGGTTTCCATTGGTGCGAGCTTCTTATTGATATAAAAGTGAGATGAATATTGTTACTCTTATAGGCATTGTGCCTGTATAACATATTTAGGAATACAAGGCTTAGACCCAGTCCTTCTTTAACTTTTTTTAACTGATTTGAGATGGTTAGCCTGTGAGTTAAGGGACTATAGCAAATTCATGGCTTTGAGTTTACTGTTAGGGTGTTTTCTATATTTTATTTAGAAATAGCTGAGAGGAGTTAATAGACAACAGTACAGATTACCTTACATGGATAGTTGGTTTTCAAAACATCAGGAGTCCACAGAATTGATGTTACACACATTTCTGCATTAATGTTCATTTTGATTAGAGACCTGTCTGCTCCTGACAGCTTCATATATTGAATTCTAAGAAGAAATTGAGCATCTTTGGAGTTACTCCAGTTGTGGTGAGACAGCCACTTGGTAAGAATTGCCTCTTTCCATCTACAGACAAATTACTGTCCAGAAAGGGACACACTTGCAGAATAGTTGACTGATTATATCTGCCTAGACAGAGTAATCAGACCTTAATAATTCTGCATCACTAAGGTATGTCAGATGATCCTGGGCCAGAAGGCTGAAGATCAGATGCTCCAATGTTTTGTAGTATAGGGATTGTCCAGGTGTTCAGCAGTATCTATAAATTGTTTAAGTTTTAGAAGCTATGCTTTGTGCTTCTCATAATTTCAGTTAACTCAGTCATTCTGGGTTTCTGTTGGGGTTGAAAACTTATAGTCTCATAGCCAATCCTGGCTATTTACTTTGAGAGAAAACCAGTCATTTTCATGGTGGAGAGATATTGAAAGTTTTCTAAGTTGCTCTCTGTCACTGTGAGAAAACACTCAACCTGAAAACAAGTTAGGGGAGGAAAGAGGATTTCCGTTTTTGTGTCCTGGTTCGATTGCATCATTGAGGGAAGTTAGCGCAGGAGCTGAAGCAGAAACCTGAGAAGAATGCACTTTACTGGCTTGCTCCTCTAGCTTGTGCTCAGCTTTCTTTCTTTCTAGCCAATGCTAGACCCTGTGTCAAAAGCCACTATAGTAGATACCAAAAGATGTCCTCTGGCTTCTGGGTGCACATCCACATACAGAGAACACACTCATGTACATATACAAGAAAGAAAGAAAGAAAGAAAGAAAGAAAGAAAGAAAGAAAGAAAGAAAGAAAGAAAGAAAGGAAGAAAAGAAGGAAAAAAGAAGGAATAAAGAAAGAAAAAGGAAGGTATTGTCACCAGTTTTTTAGGCAAAATATACAATATTGAATATTATAATATTCAATAGAGTAAATTAATATACTTAAAACCTAGAATAGACAACTCACAGTATTATAAAATCCCATGAGCCTTAAATCTCTCCAAATATAACTTCTGCCCAGACAATAGCTTCTGTCAGCCATTAAGGACAAAAAATCAGTATCTAGAAACCTAAATAGAATTCTCACCTCCCCTCTCACAGGAATATTAAGCCTTGTGGTGGTCAATTAATAAGAATAAGAATATGGATGCCTCAGAGGTGGGTGAACTTATTGCCTTTAAACAAAACACTGCATACAAAAGTGATAGAAAGATTCCACTCTTAAAGAAAGGCTTCATCCCAGCAGTGATGCTCAACTCGAAATAAACTCAATGACATTTTTGGAGCCTTTCTCTCTCTCTCTCTCTCTCTCTCTCTCTCTCTCTCTCTCTCTCTCTCTCTCTCTCTCTGTCTCTCTCTCTCTCTCACATACACATATACATATATATGAAATTTCTGTGTACTGTGTATGTTTCCATGTATTAATATGTATTTCTTGAGCTTTTTCTTTGGCTGTTTTCTACTGTTTGTTTGTTTTGTCTATTCTAGTTTGTCTCTTTTTATTTTGTCTAATTTTTTTTACTTTATTATTATTTTAGATGCCTGTTTGTATCCAAAGCAAAAGATAAAGTTTTGAGTGAGTGGGGAAATGTGAAGGATCTGGGAGGAGCTAGAGGAGGGGAAACCGTAATCAGAATATACTATATTTAAAAATCATTTTTTAGGAAAAAATGAAATCAAATAGAGAAAAGAAAATTGTCCACACAATTAAAAAACAAAGGAATAGAACAAGAGCAACCAGCAACACATTGTTTTCTCATTCCTTGATCAGACAAAACATGAATACAGCTGGACTCTTAGGACTACAAAACTAATCAGACTGACTAGTCTTGCTTCAGTATTAAACAGTTGTATTTGTAGTGTGTGTATAATACATTTCTACATTGTACTACACATGTTGTTATCAAGGGTAGATGTCTCTAACTGTTTCTAACTTTGTATATTTGTACTGTATTTACATCATTTCCTCTGCCTCCTTCTAACTCTTCCCATGTGTTGACCCACCCACCATCTCATCTTAAACTCATGTCTTTTTCTTTAATGATTAATTTTCTATACACTCATTAATATATAAATACAACCTGCTAAGTATATCTAGTGTTGCTCACATCTATGTGTTTTCAGGGCTGACCACTGGTTATTGGAGAAGAAATGAAGGGGTTCTTCCCTGGGAAGGGCTGCTTCCTCCTTTCTCAGCACCATTGACTGTTGATGGCTCTTTACCAAGTATTCTCTCTTGGAGTAACTGCAAAGAGTGGGAAAGTCAAAGAGGACTATGTTGAAGGGATGCTCTAGAGAGGAGACAAGCATGTCACAGGTGCTATGAAGGGAAATTGGAAAACGAGTGAGTTGAGGAGGGACTAGTATTGAGGAAGATGAATGATACTAGGGGCATTTGAAAGGTTATAGAGAGTTATATTATTATATTTTACCTAAGTTATATATAACAATAGATAACTGTAGATGAATATATACAGATAAAATGAAGCTATGTCACTTAGGATGATGCCCTCAAGATTCATAGACTATTTGATGAAAGCCCCAGTCACAGGAATGAGAAGCTTCCTGTCAAGTCTTTGGCCAGAGGAGTTCAAATAACTGAAACCAGTACAGGCTATTGCTCTTGCCCTGGGTTATCCATCACAAGTCAAAAGTATTTCTCTTTTTAAAAAACACATTGATTTATTTTGTGTGTGTGTGTGTGTGTGTGTGTGTATGTATGTATATATGTATGTACGCGTGCACATGTGCCTGCAGAGACAAAAATAGGGCACTGGATTCCCTAGAAACACCACTACAGGTGGTTGTGAGCCACCATGTGGGTACTAGGAACAGGTCCATTGGGAAAACAGCAAGTAGACTTTCCAGTCTTATTGTTTATTTCTCTCAAGGCTGTCAGCAAATTCTCTAGAAAACTTGCCTAACTCACCTCGAGCTTGATATCAAAATGTAATTCAGGAGCTCTCCATTATTTTGAAAATTGGCTGGATATGAACTTAATTCTTTACACAGATTCTACCCAACCATATTGATAGCTCTGCCCTTCCATGATGCTTCTCCCACGCGGTGTACATGTGTCTATGAGCAAATGTAGTTATTTGAAAAGTTCTGTGTCTCATTAACATTCAAGCAGAACGTTAAAGTGCACAAACAAAAGGTAAAGTGGGACATGAACTGTTTGAGGAATAGAGTATGAGGAAGTTTTTGGTGGATACAATTTTACAGAATGAAGTGGAAAAACTAATCCTAATGACCAAAGCACAGGATAATTGTTCTGTGATAAAATGTTGCATGCCACTACATGATTACTTTCTGGACACTCTTCTCCTTACACTTTTTTTTTCTAAAATCTTTGTCATTTATATCAGTGTTAACCAGAGACACATTTATGATGAGGTAACCCATGACAAATGTATCAGGAAATAATTTCACTTTCAAAATCAATTTTTATTTTTAGATTGTTACAACTTTATTTCTTTTTATTTTTTCAATCTGTGAATTGTGTTGGGGCTAACTTTTATTTTTTTGTGTGTTTTTCAGTAGTGTTTAATTTCTGTAAAATGTGTGACTGCTATTCGGAAATAACTATTTTGTCTCCTAGTTATATTGTAAATAATACATTTATCATGTATTTAGTAAATGTCAGGCATTTGAATTATTTCTCTTTTTCCTTTCAACAGCTTTTTGTGGTCAGTGCTGTTGTTATTCCCCATCTTCACCGAACAGGAAAATTAGCTTGAGAAGAGTGACAAATCCATTGTCACACTGTTAGAACATGGCAAGACCACAATTAAAAGCCTGAGTTGCTTGATTCCAAACTCCATTACAAGCTACTAAGATTTCCTTTAACCCACTTAAGTGATTTCTATGCAGGCAAAAGTGGCAATGGGTAGACTTAAGAACTTTGCTAGTAAGAATCATGTTCTAGATATTAAGAATGAGTTCTATGGCTGAGGATTGTGGTCCACAATGCCTCAAAGGAAGACTGCCCATGGCCATGTTCGTGATTTAAGATGAACTGCATCTGCAAAGTTGAGAGTCATCCAGTAAGCATATAGATGTATTTAATTAAAAAATTACCATGACACAGGAAGCTTCAGAAGTAAGGATTAAAATAAATGAAGAATATATTATAGAAAGTTGTACAGAAATATGATTGAAAGACAGAAGACAGTATCTAAGAACAAATTTGAAAAATCAGCAGTCTGTTCTCAACTGCCAAGAATCCTATTTTGGGACACCACATTTTAACTCCAAGACTTTGAAACAAATAACCTTCTAAAGTCAAAATGTATATTATTGATCACACACTGAACATCTTCTCCTATTACTATTTTTTTTTTTTGCTGTTTCTTGTTCAGAATCAAAGATATCACCACTTCTATTTGACAATCTAAGTGCTTTGCAGATCAGTAGGAAGGACACGGGGGCATTTGGAAATGTACCTTTCTTTCTTTCTTTTTTTTTTTATACTTTATTTTTTTTGTTTTTATTAGATATTTTATTTACACTTCAGATGCCATCCCCTTTCCCCATCCCCCCCCTTAGAAAACCCCTATCCCATGCCCCCTTTTCCTTTTTGCATTTATACATTTTTTTAAAATAATGTTAATCATAAGCGTTATAAGTTTGGAATTGTTCAATCAGAGGTGTAACCCACTGACCGACCTAGATATAACAACTATCTTTGACTGGTGGAGATACATGAATATCTGCCTCCCTGTCTCCCCGATTTCTCTCTTTCATCACCTAGCTTCTCCTCTCCTCCTTCTCCTCTTCTTACTCCTTTTCTTCCTCTCAGTACTCCTCCTACCTTAGCTTCTCCTACACATCACCCTTCCTGTTAAAATGAAACTTTTCTCTCAAAATACAATTAGAGCATAATTATGCCAATTTGTACCAGTGAGGTACAAGATAGTCCTAATACCCCATCCATCCTTTTGTTGACTAACCAGCACCTCTGTCATTTATCCTAACTAAAACATTTAGTTCTGAACCTGGCTTTAGGATGAATGTCAGCTGTCGACCATCCACTCAAATCTTTTCTCTTATGGTAAATAGCTGTAAGTTTTCAACCCCATCAGAAATCCAGAATGACTGAGTTAACTATAATTGTGGGAAGCACAAAGCATAGCTTCTAAAACTTAGCCAATTTATAGAGACCTCTGAACACCTGAAAAGCCCCTATACTACCGAACGTTGGAGCATCAAATCTTCAGCCTTCTGGCCCAGAATCATCTGACAGACCTTGGTGATGCAGGATTATTAAGGACTGATTACTCTGTCTAGGCAGATATAATCAGTCGACTACTCTGCATGTGTGTCCTTTTCTGGACAGTAATTTGTCTGTAGATGGAGAGAGGCAATTCTCGCCTAGTGGCTGTTACCACACAACTGGAGTAACTCCAAGGATGCTCAATTTCTTCTTAGAATCCACGACAGGAAGCTGTCAGGAGCAGACAGGTCTCTAATCAATATGAACATTAATATATAAATATTTGTAGCGTCAGTTCTATGGACTTCTGATGTTTTGAAAACCAACTATCCATGCAAGGTAACCTGGACTGTTGTCTGTTCACTCCTCTCAGCTATTTCTAAATAAAATATGGGAAACACCCTAACAATAAACTCAAAAATATGAATTTGCTATAGTGCCTTAACTCATAGGTTAAGCGTCCCAAATCAGTTAAAAAGGTTAAAAAAGGGTTGGGTCTAGGCATTGTATTCCTAAATGTGTTATACAGGCACAATGCCCATGAGCGTATCAATATTCATCTCATTTTTATATTAATAAGAGGCTCGTACCAATGAAAACCTTAAATTTGAGATCAAAGTAAATTTTGTACCATTTAAGAAATTATAACTTCATCTTGATAATAATTATACAGATTTCTACCAATAGGTTATGGCTATGTAATAAGTCCTAGCTAATCCCCCCTGTTCCAACAAAACCACTACTCGTCCCTAGAAAGACAGACCATTATTAACCACATTAGTCCCCAAGCTCAGGGAATAGGGGCGCTGACTCTTCTTTAACTTCTTCATGCTGATTAAGGGCGTTGAGATTTTAGAAGAGGGGTTGGGGGGAAGAGTAAGTTGATAAGCCTCTAATGCTGTGTCTTCACTGAATCCAGATGGAATTCCAGGACATCAGAGGTTTGGGCAGGTCTGCTCAGTATGCTTGATGAGTAGATACACCAAGGCTGTGTATTCTGCAATATACAATTCTCAGGACAAGTTTTAGTATCAAGAAAAAAAAAAAATTTCCCACCCCCAGGGGGCTGACATTTTTTTTTCAAGATGTTGGTTCTGAAGACTTTTTTTTCCCCACTTGTTAAAATTGGTTGTAGTATTTACATTTCAGATTTTATCCTCTAAGCCTACTTCCTCCCAACACCCAGAAACCTCCTATCCCATCCCCCTCCTCATGCTTCTATGAGGCAGTGACCGCACCTACCCCCCCCCACTATCCTCTCCCCACCCTCACATCATTCCCCCCCCCACTGTGTGTTCTTTTTTTTTTTTTTTATGGGACCAAGAAACTCCTCTCCCACCTATGTGCGACAAGGCCATCCTCCCCTACATATACCTCTGGAGTCTTGGGTCCCTCCCTATGTGTTCCCAGGCTGGTGGTTTAGACCCTGGGGGGCTCTGGTTGTTTGGTATTGTTGCTTTCCACCTGGGGTCAATAACCCTTTCTGCTCCTTCAGTCCTCTCACTAAGTTCTCCATTGGGAAACCCCTGATCATATTAGTAGTTAATTGTGAACATTGTCCTCTGAGTGTGTTAGTCTTTGGCTGACCTCTAAGGAGACAGCTATATCATGTTCCTCACATTATGCACTTCCAGCCATCCACAACAGTGTTTAGATTAGGTGACTGTACATGGGGTGAATACCCAGGTGGAATGGTCTCCTGATGGCCCCTCCTTCAGTTTCTGTTCCATGTTTTGTTTCCCTATTTGCTCCCTTGAGCATTTTTGTTTCTCGTTCTAAGTAGAACTGAGGCATCCCCTCTTGGTCTTCCTTCTTCATGAGCTTCATGTGGTCTGTGGGTTGAGTCTTCACCAATCCAAGCTTTTGGGCTAACATCCGTGGAGATATGTTTGTGTAACTATCTTCTTTTAGGTTTTTTGGGAGATTACTTTCTTGCTTTTTCTAGGTTATAGTTTCCCTCCTTGTGTTGGAGTTTTCCACCAATTATTCTTTGAAGTGCTGGATTTGTGTTTAGATACTGTGTAAATTTGGATTTGTCATGGAATATTTTGGTTCCTCCATCAATAATGATTGACAGTTTTGCTGGGTATAGTAGTCTGGGCTGGCATTTGTGTTCTCTTAGGGTCTGTATGATATCGGTCCAGGATCTTCTGGCTTTTATGGTCTCTGGTGAGAAGTCTGTTGTAATTCTTATAGGTCTGCCTTTATACGTTACTTTGCCTTTTTCCCTTACTGCTTTTAGTATTTTTTCTTTGTTTTGTACATTTGATGTTTTGACTATTATATGGCGGGAAGTATTTCTTTTCTGGTCTAAACTATTTGGAGTTCTGTAAGCTTCTTTTATATTTATGGACATCTCTTTCTTTAGGTTAGGGAAGTTTTCCTCTATAATTTTGTTGAGGATATTTACTGGTCCTTTTAGTTGGGAGTCTTCCCCCTCATCTATACCTATTATCCTTAGGTTTGGCCTTCTCATTGTGTCTTGGATTTCTTGTATATTTTGGGTTAGTAGCTTTTTGTATTTTGCATTTTCTTTGACAGTTGTGTCAATGTTTTCCATGGTATCTTCTGCACATGAGATTCTCTCTTCCATCTCTTATATTCTGTTGGTGATAGTTGTGTCTATGACTCCTGATCTTTTTTTTAGGTTTTCTATCTCCAGGGTATTGTCCCTTTGTGATTTCTTTATTGTTTCTACTTCCATTTTTAGATCCTGCATGGTTCTGTTTAATTCCTTTTCCCATTTGGTTGCATTTTCTTGCAATTCCTTAAGGGATTTTTGTGTTTCCTCTTTAAGGGTTTCTATCTGTCTACCAGTGCTCTCCTTAAGTTCTTTGAGAGCGTTATTTATGTCTTTCTTAAAGCCCTCTATCATCATCATGAGAAGTGATTTTAATTCTGATTCCTGCTTTTCTGGTGTGATGGGGTGTTCAGGGCTTGCTCTGATGGGGGAGCTGGGTTCTGATGATGCCATGTAACTTTGGTTTCTGTTGCTTACATTCTTGCTCTTGCCTTTTGCCATCTGGTTAACTCTAGTGCTGCCTGTCTTTGACTGAAGCCTGTCTTTCTAGTTATCTAGCTTGTGTCTGATCTCCTAGGGTCCAGATGTCTCTGTGATCTTTTCCAGCTGTACTGATTATAGTGGTACCTCTAGGATGCCTCAGGATATGGTGCCTCCAAGGTAGTAGTCCAGCTAGGTGTCTGCTGTTCTGGGTGCAGTGTCTCCTCTAGAATATCTCAGGATATGTTGTCTGAAGCTCTGAGTTCATTTGTTCCTCTGTGGCTCTGGATTGAGTGGACCTTCCAGTATGTCTCAGGTGGAATCCGGGGTCCACACAACAGCAGACCTGGCAGAGGTCTGATCCAGGCCTCAGATCTGGGAACTAGTTTCTAAGATACTGTCCAAGTTAGAGCGCCTGGGATCCCTGCTTCCTCTGGATTCTTGGAGGTTGGGGACAGAGCTGCCACCCAAGATCTGCTCAGTGCTCTGGCCCAGACTGGAAGGAACCAGTGTTGCAGGCTGGGAGTGACTTCCTGGGTCCTTTTGGTTCCCAGTCACTCCCTGTTTAGGGCGGGCCCTGCTGTCTGCTTACCTAAGATACTGCCTGAGTTCAAGCGCCTGGGACCCCTGCTTCCTCTGGATTCTTGGAGGTTGGGGACAGAGCTGCCACCCAAGATCTGCTCAGTGCTCTGGCCCAGACTGGAAGGAACTAGTGTTCCAGGCCGGGAGTGACTTCCTGGGTCCTTTTGGTTCCCAGTTACTCCCTGTTTAGGGCGGGCCCTGCTGTCTGCTTACTTAAGATACTGCCTGAGTTTGAGCGCCTGGGACCCCTGCTTCTTCTGGATTCTTGGAGGTTGGAGACAGAGCTGCCACCCAATATCTGTTCAGTGCTCTGGCCCAGACTGGAAGGCGAAATGTACCTTTCTTTACCTTTCATAAAAAATGTATTCCTCATAAGCAAATTTAAATATCCTGATACATATATTAAAAACTTTAAAAAGTTTATATTAGTAACACATTTTATTTATCTGAAAAAATAAAAAACATCATTTTAAACACTTAGCAATTAAAAGTAACTAATAAGACATTTCGCGTTCTGTTTTCCATACTACATCTTCAACATATAGTGTGCACTTTTTAAAATTACAAAGTGCTTCAACTCACAGCAGCTACATTTTAAATATTCCATAATCCTGTGACACTTTGGGCTTCCATACATGGAAGGAAAACATGGGTCTGCATATATTTAGCTACAGTAAATGCTCCCGTGACTAACAGGCAAAATATTATCGATTCCTGGTATAGTTTTTATGTGTAATTTCCCCCTACAAATTTGTATGAATGCCTGGTCCCAAAATGGTGATGCTATTTTGAGAAGCTGTGGAACTTTTAAGAAGTGGGCCCTACCTGGGCTACCTGGGGAACAGTTGTTAATGGGAAACAGGACTTAGCATTTACAGCCCAGTTGTGTTTCCAGTCTTTATGCTTTCTGTAAGAGGTGTGAAAGGTGAAGAGCCACAGATTCACCCTCTCCCCACTGTGATGGACTATATCCCTTCAACTTATAAACCAAAATAAATCCTACTTACTTTACACTGCATCAGATTTTGTGTCATAGCAACAATAACAGTAGCTAATACAATTCCTTATTTCAGATATAGTGAAAAAATTGTCTTAGAAAAAAAGGAGGTACATCCTAGGACTCTAGAAGTAAGAGAACATGGGACTTGAAGTCTCTCTGGATTGTCATTAGTGGTATTCTTCACACTGCCTAATGCTCCCCCATGTAATGCTGATAAAATGATCAACACCTTTAAGATTTCCTAGCTATTCCAGTCCGCACTGTCTCATAGCATGGGGCTGGTGGGCACCACTATGATGAACAAATATGTGATAGAGAGATAAGAAAATGGACCAGATGCCAGGGAAATGAGAGGCTCCCAGGACCCAACAGAGATGATTTTCACAGAGTAGTTTATATAGACCTTGTAGCGACCACCTCCAGTAGACCCCGGTCAAGGGATGGGGCCACTCACCCATCTCAAAGTTTTTAACCCAGAAATGTTTCTATCCAAAGGAAGAACAGGGAGAAAAAATGGAGCGGAGACTGAAGGAAGGGCCATGTAAGGACTGCTTCACCTGGGGATCCATCCTGTCTGCAGACACCAAACTCAACACTGTTGTAATTTTCAAGGGGCACTTGCTGACAGGAACCTGGTGTGGCTGCTCCTTGGGAGGTTCAGCCAGCAACTGACCAATGAAGTTGTGGATGCTTGGAGCCAACCATCAGATGTAGCTTAGGGAAGCTGGTTGGGGAGCTGGCAGAAGGATTGGAGGAGCTGAGGGGGATTGCAACCCCATATGAAGAACAACATTGGCTACCCAAACCACCCAGTGATCCCAGGGACTAAGCCAACAACCAAGGGGTGTGCAGGAGGAATCCATGGCTCCAGATACATATGTAGCAAAGAATGGTCTTGTTGGACATCAATAGGAGGAGAGGCCCTTGGTCCTGTGGAGGTTTGATGCTCCAGCGTAGGGGGATGCTGGAGGGGTGGTGTGGGAGAGGGTGGGTGGTTGGGGGAGCACTCTCATAGAGACAAAGGGGAGAGAGGAGAAAGAGGTTGTGGGATGGGGCACTTGTGGAGGGGTAAATGGGAAGTGGAATATCATTTAAGATGTAAACAAATGGAATGATTAATAAAAAATTAACAAAAACAAAAATAGAATAGAATGTCCATTTTTGGAAGAGGCAGAACTAGAGACATGACTACAGTGGTGAGGACCAGACTGATCTGAGTGACCTGTGCTGCCATCTGAGGCCATAAAGATGCTAGGGTCCATGCTCCCACTGAGGACCATGTCTGGGTTTGAGGTCCTACTGTAATGGGGTCTGTGTTGATGTCCATGGTCCATGTGACCTACCAATGAAGGCCATGTAAAAGCCTTGTGGGTGCTATATTGATGTGAATGACTTGGCACTGCTACCGAAGACTATGGTGATGTCCATGGTCCAGGTTGCCCCTCACAGCCTTGACTAGGTTTGTCGTCCTATTGTAGTCAGGGACTGTGCTCATGGTCTGTGCTATTATGATAAACCATGTGGATGTTGTATGCTCGTGATCTGTGCTTGTACTGACACTAAAACACAAGAAAGCCACTGTTGTTGTTGTGATATGGATGATTTCAGATACACATCAGGGAAAGAGAGACACGGAAGGTTTCTGTGACAACTCCTACACACTGCCCCCAAAGTGACAGCCTAAACAGAAGCCACCAAAGAAAAGTGTGATAGGGATGCTCTCCACAACTGATGGCTCGTTCTATTTAAGGGGCAGGCCACTACGAGTGTAATCATGCTCCAGTGAGTATACATGGTGTGGAACCATTTGCTGCTTCTCTAAAGTAGAGGGAAAAAAGAGAAGTCTGCCTGCCAAGGAGAGTCAAAGTGGGTCATGGTCTGTTGGCAGATTTTCTGTCCTACTGAGGCATGGAATGAAAAGAGGTGGTACACTTGAAGCTCAAGGCAAGGAGGTGAAGATTCTATTGACATTGGTGAAAGGAATAAGGAGGCTTTTGGATTGGAACACATCTCTTGTGTGTATACCTCAGCATTGTTTCTGTTAGCTTGAGGCTTTGCTTCTCATGGTGCTGTGTAATATAAAAAGGCTATGGAAAATACACCCTCTGATGGTGTGGTATGGACCTCCAGCCCTCGTACATCTGCTGCTTGCATCTTCTTTCTACCTTTTTATTGTTAATCCTCACTCCCCCCTTCAGAAGACTGTTAGACTTCAGACTGGTGGGGCTGGTACATATGTAAATAAAATAAATTGGACTTGTTCTTTTTTATTTTTCTTTATTTTTATGGTTTTTGAGGGTCCCAATATTTTTAGAATATTTGTTTTTGCCAGTGAAGTATGTTTGTTTGCAGACAATGCATACACACACACACATACACTTTGCATTAAAGAATTAAAACCAATTATATTCACTATTAAAATTTATATGCTAATTTCTGTCATTTGCTGTCTTTGCAATGTCTGTTCCTTTCTCTGTGCTCATTTACTTACTGACTTTATTTTTTTGTCACTATGACAAAATATCTGACAAGAAGAACTTGGAGGAGAAAGGGTTTATTCAGGCTCATGGTCTGAGGTTTGCTATGTCACTTTTGCTGGGGATATGTGAACAAACTTTTATTCGTCTCAGACTGTCATCCAAGGAGAGACTAAGTAAATAATTCAACCCAAGTCAAGCTTGTTGAAGCAGTGAGTTTATTGGCATTAGTTTCAAAGTGAAGCTAGGGAGGGGAGGGGTTCCTTACAGGACGGGGGTGACTCAAAGGCAGCTGCATCACTGACAAGCTTATCCTAGCAAGGGTGATGACTCGTGTGATGGATAACCTTCATTATCAACTTGACTACATTCTGTCTTAACTAAAATCCAAGCAGCTGGGCACAACTGTAAGTAATTTTTTTCTCAGTTGGATTATTTGAGACTCACCCTAAATCTGGATCATTTGAGGTCAGAAGTCTATCTTTAAATCTTGGCCACAACTTCTGGAAGCAGTCCCCAGAAAAGGACACGGGAGAAGGGACATTTTTATTTATTTATTTTTTGCCTGTTTGCCCCCATTCTCACTGGAAAGATCATCTATCCTGTTCCGGAGACACTCCTTTGCTAATGTTAAAACTTACATTTTCAGGACACTTACATAGAACAAAAACTGGCAGCTCTCTAAGACACCCCAAGACTCAAGCACCAAATTGGGAGTACTGAGACATCTACTCTTAAGGACTGAACAACCACCAAATCCTCCTTGGGCTTCCCATTAGGAGACAGCCAGTGTTAGACTACTTGGAATACACACACACACACACACACACACACACACACACACACACAATTAGCTAATGAAAGCTGGGGCTCCCTAAACAATAGCAGAGATTTCCTTTCCGCTGATCTCACAAGTCATAGATATTTTCCTGGCTTACAGTATTAGATATAATTCTTTCTGTGGAATGGTCTATAAATTCAATTAGAAAGTTGCAAACATAATACACATGGCACTATTAACATCAGTAGGCACATCTTGCCTAGATTGTTGGTAGTACAGCACATGGCATATACATAGCACATACAGGCAAGCGTACCAGTGAAAAATTATCTCCAGGAATATTCATAGTGCCTATAAGCACTAAACTAGGCAACAGAGAGTTAGCTTTCAACTCGATCCAGGGCTGATTTCCCTATGTCTTATAGGAAAAGCAAGTGGTATTTTTTCAATATGGACTTATCATCTAGATCTGGCAGGTGATCAGTAATTAGTAGCAATTGCCTATGTGGTTTTGGGGATTTCAGGAGCCTCTTTGGTCAATAACTCACAGTGTAGTAGCATGCTTTGTCTACCAAAAAGTTTATTTAACAACCCTGTAGTTTCTAGAAATGTCTTTTAAAAATGCATGGCTATTCTCAGAATGTGGACAGGGTCTCTAAAAACTTCTCTCCATCTGTTCTAAGTAAATAAGCATTAATCAGTCTTGGACAGCTTAGAAAATTCTAAAAGGTAAACATAACTGCATTCCAATGTGTATCCATTCTCTCTTGAAGTGTTATGTACAGTGGCATGAGTAAAGGATTGTATCCTGTCTAGCCTTCCATAATCCACAGCCATTTCCCATGGATCTTCTAGGCTCTGCATCCTAGAGTGCATCCACTGCCATAGAGCTACAATAGACCATCTTATCCCTGTTAGTCTCAGTGAGTCCAGCTTGTGGTGGTCAGCCTTAACAGCCTAGAAAACTAACTGGAGTAATAACTAAAAGTAAACAAACTACCTATTAGGATACAGCAGTAATCCATGAGAAATAATCACCTACAACTTCAATATGTGAGGGGGAAAAAGAATAAAGATGATATCTAAAGAAATAGCACTATATTTATTAATAAAGATGGGAACAAAACTGGGATTAATAATACTATAGAGTGAGTGCAAAAATAAGCGAAAAGAATAAAAAGAAAGAAAAAATAGAAGGGAGAAACCAGAAACAAGACAGTTCAATAATATTTAAACAAAAAACAAACTAAAATAAACAAAAATGTTTAAAGTATGAAATTATTTTTAAAAAAGGAAACAAATAAGATAGAGAATGTTCTAATTAAAGAAAAACATGGACAAAGAAGAAAACAACAATTAAAATCAAACATTACATTCTTGATATGACATGGACAACTATATTCTCAGTATTTGTGATCCTGGGGTAGGAGTAGGAACCTCAGGTCAACCTTGATCTCAACTCAAAATGTATCTTTAAATACATCTCAGAAACACCCCCCCCCCCAAATACAACACATTTAATTGTTGTTGTATGTTATACATCAGCTAAGATTCTCATCAGAAGATGATCAGATGAAGAAATATGTACAGACTTGAGTAGTAGAACATTGGAAAAATGCTCCTTACCTGGAGGCTTCATCTCTACTGGCCAATGTTCATAGTGCTAGAAGGTGTTATGAATGCTAGTAGAGTTCAGAGAACTATAAACCCAGTGTGCTACAATTAACAACTGACCTGCCAAAAAATGCTCACTGAAGCAACAGTGGAGCCAATGTTATGGCAGCAACCAGCCACTTTGTGATTGGGTCAAAAGTCACACTCCATGGTATTCAACCCATACTTGGCATTGTTAATATGGCCAAAAAACTGTGGGGATACCATAACACTATTATTCTGCTGACTGGATGTAGTATGAAGATGATTCTTAATGATTTATTGGTAATGCCAGTATATTTATGCATCTCTTAACTATCTTCAGAGAAGCTTCTTGCAGTAGATGTTAACTGACATAGAGACCCTTAACTGTTTAACATGGTAGAATAAGAATCTGTATTTAAAGTGTGTTTAACATGGTAGAATAAGAAACTATGGAGTCCTCAAGCCCAAGTGGGACACAGATACTACTCTTTTCCCCAAGGCTCAGGTATCTTCACAGAAGAGGGGCTGGGAATATTGTTAGAGCCAGAAGTGAAGGATGACTTCAAAGAAATAGTGTTTTCTGGACACAACAGAACACTTGCGTATGATTTTATTGTGGTTGTGCAACATGAATAAAGCCTGAGGAAATTCAAGGGCCATGACCTAACCTGAGGAGAAAGGCACTGAGAGAGTGGTCATAAAATCCCACCACTGGCTGGGAATCTGTTGACATTCATTAGCTTCTGGGAAAGGGACAGTTGGTTTTCTTTAATGGTGTGAACCTCAGTAGGTAGAACACACTCCAAGTTAAACCCTTCACCCAAAGAGGAGTTGGGCAGCACAAACTGGACTCAAAAAAGATAAAAATTGCAAGCTGAGTGAGTACAGTTGTGAGGGTGGATCTGAGTGAGTTGGAAGTGGATGAATATAATCAAAATACCTTGTATGAAATTAGTGAAGAACTAATACTTTAATATTTTAAATACTATTTAAAATATAAATATTTTTAATTTAATTAAAATATTTTTTCATTTTTTATTAGATATTTTATTTATTTACATTTCAAATGTTATCCCCTTTCCTAGTTTTTCCTCCTCAAACTCCCATCCCATCCCTCTCCCCCTGCTTCTTTGAGGGTGTTCCCCCACATACCCAAGCACCCCCACCTCCCTGTCCTGGCATTCCCCTACACTGGAGCATCGAGCCTTCCCAGGACCAAGGGACTCTCCTCCCATTGATGCCCGACAAGGCCATCCTCTGCTACATATGAGGCTGGAGCCATGGGTCGCTCCATGTGTATTCTTTGGTTGGTGCTTTAGTCCCTGAGAGATCTGGGGGGGGGGGGGATCTGGTTGGTTAATATTGTTGTTCTTCCTATGGGGTTACAAACCCCTTCTGCTCCTTTAGTCCTTTCTCTAACTCCTCCATTCAGAACCCCATGTTCAGTCCAATAGTTGGCTGCGAGCATCTGCCTCTGTATTTGTCAGGCTCTGGCAGAGTCTCTCAGGAGACAGCTATACCAGGCTCCTATCAGCAAGCACTAATAAAAGATAATTTTACCTTACCCCCTTCCATTCTCCTTCTACTTCCTCCCATTCTCCCATAATTCCCTGTCAAATCCATGGCCCCTTCTACTTTGCTATTGTTACATGTATATGTAAATGCCTAGATTTATAAACACAACCTGCTGAGTCTGGCTAGTGTTGCTTGTGTGTATATGACTTCAGGGTTGACCTCTTCATACTGAATAAACAATTAAGAGGCTCATCTTTAGGAATGACTATTTCTCCTGCTTTCCTCATTCATTAATTGCTTATAGTTCCTTTGCTAGGGATGGGGCTCTGTGAGATTTTCCCCCTTACAAGTTAGCTTGTCTTTTGATGTTATACTTTCCCATGTCTTGTTTAGGTGCCATGTTGATGGAGTATCATAAATGAAGCTTCCATTTCCTTTCTAGGAGACACAATCTTACAGCATTTTTTTCTGGCCCTTTGGTTCATACAGTCTTTTTGTACTCTTTTCTAGAATGTTCCCTGGACCTGAGGTGAAGGAGTTCGTGTTATAGATGTAGCCGTTGAGTCTGAGCACTGCATGATCATTTGGTAAAGAAAATATGGTTTAAACGCAGTAGAATGTTTTTTCCACCATAAGGAAAAAATAAAAACATGGCTTCTGCAGGAATGAAACTGGAAATTTGTTTGTGAAATGGAGAGAGCCAGACTCAGAAAGACAAATACTATGATTACTTTCATATGCAGAATCTGTATTTAAAGTGTATATATGTGTATGCTTGTGCGTGTGTGCTTGTGTGTGTATGTGTGCTTGTGTGTATGCTTCTGTTTATATGCTTTTGAGTGTGCTTGTGTGTATTTGTGGGTGTGTGCTTGTGTGTGCTTGTGTGTGTGTGTGTGTGTGTGTGTGTGTGCGCGCGCGCGCGCATGAGTGCACTCGCTTGTATTATAAAAGCAGAAATGGGACCATGAAAGCAGAATAAGGAATTTTAAGGCAGTGTGTGTGTATGTGTGTGTGTGTGTGTGTGTGTGTGTGTGAGAGAGAGAGAGAGAGAGAGAGAGAGCGAGAGAGAGAGAGAGAGAGAGAGAGAGAGAGCGCACTGCAATTTTTATATGTAAAAATAGTCTCAAAAGAAAAATAAATGAGCAACAAAATTCTAAAGTCCGGGAAAAGCAAGAGAGCAAGGAAACGAACAAACACAAAAGTAGGTGTTTGCTCTTTTTCTGCATGGGAATCATTTGTGAGAGCAATCCTAAAGAGCTCAGTCCATGAGGAATAGACCTCCGACTGGGATGGCTTCTGGTATGTATCCCTTTGTGAGAGTAAACGGTGTTTGCCTTTTTCTTTCTTCTTTTATGTTTTTAAATTAAGTTTCTTCTTTGAAATTTTCACACAGAATTTAAAGGTTAAGAAGAAAGGAAACAAAAAAACACATCTTCCCCAGTGAAGTGAACACATCTTCTTGCCTGCATTAGGTCGTGGAAAGTCGTAGAAGGGCACATTCTCCTTAATTGGTCTTCCACCACCAGCAACTCAGGAACCATGGACGATCTGGGATTCCTTCTCTTCTCCTTCCATTCAGAAGCCTTGAGGATGTTTACAAGTTCTAACCAGATTGTGCTTAGCTTGTGCACAATCCTTGGAGCAGATCCTGGGAATGAAGGGCGGCTAGTTAGAGCTGAGCTGAAAGCAGAACCAGCGCCCTCTGCTGGATGATCATTTAGCGTCCTGTTAGTCACAGGGCCCGGATACTCTCCTGAGCTCTGAAGTTGATGTGGTTTTGTACAAACTGATAACACAACATTGCCAATGCTAAATCCAAAGCTCCAAATGAAAACCGAATCCTAGGTTATGTGAGTAACATGTTTTAAAATTTATTTTTAAATGAGAGGTACTACAAAATATCTGTGGAATACATTTGCATGAGTAATGGGTTTCCTGTAGCCATGTATGTATAGATGCACAAGTTTTGCTTTGATTTGTCATACCTCCAGATGTTGCTATTTTTTGCTTGAATTCAAAGTTTTGACATTGTTCTTTAAGAATGATTAAAAGCAACACCTACAGTAATTGAAATTTTAAGTTTATTATTTATTTTTCCTATTTCATGATTTTAATATGCTTAACATATTAGTTTCCTTATTTTTTTCCTCTTCCTGAATCCATTTCCATCCTTGACACTTGTTCAAAATGAGATTTATTTTCTATGGAAAAGGTAATTCCAGAAACAACAGTCTTTATCTGGGCAGCTACTTTTAAATTTCTTTTGGGTTTTGTTAGTGGCTCACCTAAGAGTCACAACCTCTCCAACAGCAAAATTGTCAACACTAGTTGACCATTTGATGGATGTGAAATTATGACTTTTTAAAAAAGATGAAGTTATGAATCTCATAAAGGTCAAATTTTAAAAGGATTTTGACAATAAATACCCTTAATTTTCTAACTCACAATAAGGAAGTTGAAAGCCTGACAAAGCCTGTCAGAACTGACTGAAAGTAGCTGACAGAACTTCTTTCTCTCTGAAGGGCACTAACTTGAGTCAGGTGTACAATTTTTCAAAGCTGTGCTTGTGGGCTGGCTGCACAAGTAGTCTGAGTGTTAAAACGTGTGTGTGGCGAGTTTCCCTCACATCAGCATTGTGGGAAAGGGGAGTGTCCTCTGGAATTTCACTGCTATGTCTGTCACTCAATATAGTTGTTTAGTTCTGATAGAAATCAGTTCTTAGCCAATCGGCTTATTCGTGAGTCAGAGAGTAGATGCTAGTCCTCAGTCAAGATTATCCATCTGTACAGAACCTTTTTCTCTCAGAATGAAAAGTGCCTGAGCTAAGATGCTGAGTCAGGAGCCTCAAGAACCCTGAGAGGCAAGGAAGGGAAAGATTAGAAACAGCTTAATCAAAGCTCTATCCAGGGTAAGTCTCCAGGGAGTTAGCTGGGTAAGAAAAAAGCTGGGTTTTCATACTTGTTTCAAATGACAGACAAAGGTAAGCTTTGTATGGGCTTGGTAGATAGGAAAGGAAATAGAATATGCAATAAACTGAGAGGAAGACTTGAGCTTTTATAAGGAATGGCATGCATTTATCATGCAGGGAAGAATGTAGAAGAGGAGAGAAGTAACAGAACAGGAAACTGATGGGTGAAAGGATATTTAAAAATTTGTTATTTTTAAGAGTAAACTGGGGTTGGTGAGATGCCTCAGTACAGAAAGGTGCTTGCCACCAAGCCTGATAAACTTGAGTTCTATCCTTAGGTCCCACATGTTGGAAAGAATGAACGAACTGGAACCGACTCCTGCAAGTTATCTTCTGACCTGCAATGTGCCCCATGCCACATACACTGATATGTGTATGGTTGCCTACACAAACATGCACTAACTAAACAGGGGGAAGAAAATAAATGGGTTGACATTGTAACATTAATTAATATGCAAACAGACTATATGGAAGAAATATGATCGTGATCAATCATCTGTGATATGAGAAATCAATTATAATAAAAGTGTGACTATAAGAGCAAAGGAGACTCCTGTGGATCTTGGTCCAGACTAACTACCCATAATAATCCATAGCACTTCATGGCTCATTGAGTTTTGAGGGGGAGAAATAAGTTATGCTTCCCAGAGTCTTTTGCTTTGATAAACAGTGGGGTGCTGGTGTAGAAAGAGAATATAGAGTGTTGTCAGGAAAGAAGTAAAAAGTTTAGTTCCTTGATGTTAGGCTAGCAGTGTCTGTGAGATATTCAAGAGACAGGATGCCAAGGTACATGGCACAGAGTGAGATTTCTTAACAGCAGTCATGCTTGTTGACCTGCGGTTAATACATGTTACTGTGGCCCATCTGACATCCTTTATAAAACCTCTGTGAGCCACTTAGCCCCTTCTATTTGAGAAACCACCACTACTCCTCTGTCTATTCATATTATTCATGGTTTATTCATGGTTTATGGTTAAATTCAATGGCTCTGAGATGAACACATGAAATTATGTAATTGATAGATTAAATGGATGGAGCAGAAAGCGATCAATCCGATTGAAGTAAGCCAGGCACAGAGAGGCTAAGATCATGCATTTTCTCTTGCCTGTGGATGTTTCTTTTCAACCTTCTCTCTTGCACACAGATATTAATCTTGAATCTACAGATAGGTGTATTTCATTTGGAATACCCATAAAGGTCAGGACATTACTGAGGAACAGCTGGGGAGGGGTGTTAAAAGGATGAAAGACAGAACACACTGGTATAAGGATTACATAGGAAATAAAGAAACAGGAAGTGGTAAACTGGGGATAGGAAGCACAGAATAGTGTAAAGGAGGGAATATGGAGAGAGAGAGAAATAGCATTAAAGATTTTTCCAAAAGACATTTGGAAACCTACTATTGTAGAAGCTATGTATACTCACATACCAGAGAGAGAGAGAGAGAGAGAGAGAGAGAGAGAGAGAGAGAGAGAGAGAGAGAGAGAGAGACTTTCCTACAACTGGGCAATAATGTCCTTGTCCAAACAAAATGGCCAGTGTCAGGAATGGGTTACTTGTTTGGGGGTTGTTGGCCATTGGAGACCCATAAACTCATAGATATTAGAGCTGTTGGCATTACTTTTGGTTATCCTCCAATACTTAACAGTAAGACCTTTTTGATGAAGACACCACATACTTGAGTTATAAATAGAAAATCTCAGCCAAACACACACAGAAGAGGGTTTGGCCATAATGGGAAATAACGGCATTAGATGACCTGAAAAATACCTGTGTGGGAGTTAATGTGTACTCAAGTCTTGAGGCAATGTACCACTTCACTAGTCTTCCTGATTCTAACTGTTCTTCACTCATTCTAGCCACTAGAATAATCTCATCATGTATGTTAGGATATGACACTTTTCCTGCCAAACACAGTTACAGCTTTAATTTCATTCAAAATAAAAACAATTCTTATAAAATCCCACGTAGAATGCTGTCAGTTGCCTCACTCTTAGGATCCAATAAACCCAGTAGTCATTTCTTCTGAAATGAGCCTGGTCCTCTTTTGGTCTTTCTATACCCTACCATACTCAGACATATATTTTGTTTGCATACCAAAATTTTATATATGTATTTTATTGTAAGCCACTTATGTAGCACCATCAGGAATTGCTAATTAGTTCTTTTCCATCCTCAGTTTTAGAATATTTCTTTTTTCCATCAGTTCTTCTTTAAAATAAAAACCATTGAACAAATGAGTGCAGTGAGAACCTCACTGTGCCTAAAGCTACATCTTTCTTCAGATGATAACCCAAACTGTATCTTATTTTGAAATCAAGTTGTTTTTATTTGAATTGGTGTTATTAGCTTCTGACATATCCCTGACCAGGCACATTCATCAAACAGATGCAATGTAAGGCCAAAGAACAGGACAGGATTCCTTCTGAAAATCTGCAGAATGAGAAGAATAAAGATTTTACAGGTCCTTCAAACACTCAAGGCTTTGTAGATAGAGCAGAAGCCTAGATAGGAGGACAAGTAAGTACTCAGGGGACGAAAATGCTCTATGACACATCACCCCAAACCACTGAAAACTATTCCAAGAAGTCAACTGAGACACATGTACAGAACCCCCTGAATTTCCAGATCTCACAATTTGTTGTATAGTGTACATTTCTTTTTCCTTTATGAAAAATTCTAGTAGTTCTTTTACATCTCTATTATATATATATATATATATATTTATGTGATTTGTTTCCTGATTATCTGTACCTTTCCATACTAGTAATGAAGCCCTTTAGAGAACCTTTGAAATTTTTCACTATTCTTTTTACATAGTGTGTTTGGGTTGGCACATTAATAGAACGATAGAGACCATTATCACTTTGTCATAACCTAACTTGAAATGTATACAATATAGTAGAGGCAGAGAGTGGGAAGGAGAGAAAACAAATAAACAGGAATCATTTGCACCTGCCACATTCAAAGACTTGAGGGAAGAGAGTCTTCTTTTAGAATATTATTATCCGTAGTAACCACACAAAGACTCTACAGATGAAATACATGAATTCAAAGAAAAAAACCTCTGCAGGGAGGGGGCACAATAATGGAAAGTGTTACTTTGTAAGAGATGAGCAGCTGGAATCTCCATATCAGGCCATCAGTGCTAAACTCCCCCCCACCCCCCATGTATTAATACGCTAATACATTCTAAAGATTCTCTGAAAGTATTTTAAAGTGGAGTCATACAAACCCTTTCACTCTGTCTGGGAGCTTTCAGGTGCCTAACCTCTAATAAAGATGAGGATGGCTCCCTCTTCCCCATCCCCAAGGGGATAGTTCTGCTGAATAAAATTTCTCAGCTTATCCATCACATTTCCTTGCGGACTCAGATGTGAAGACTGCACATGCAAGCATTCTATCTTTCCAGGTGATAACTTTTATATTTCATTCTTCTCCCCAAAGATAGCACTGGGCCTCGAGAAGGACTTCTTCAAAGTCCAACTCCACAACCACCAGGGTCAGAGTGAGACCGAGGTTCTGGCCATCACTTCTCCAGAAGTGACCACCAGAGTCCCCTCCACTCATTCGGAGATGGGGCCTGTCAGTAAGAAGGAAAAATTGGGTCCCCATAGCCCATTTCCAGGCTGAGTCTTTTTTTTTTTTTTTTTTTTTTTTTTGACAGAACAAAGACTGTCATTTGGGCCAAAGTTGAGGTCTTTACTAATGCACCGGGAGCTTTAGTTCTCTGGGAAAAGTGCCAAGACCACCAGACTCATTGAGCTCACAGAGTTTTACCATCACGTCATCAGAATGAGCTCCAGTCCCTCTGGCCAAAGTTGGCTTCTGACCAATGTGAGTCAGGTGAAAGGTTACCAACTTCATGATTGCCTTGTTCCCTGCCCCCTCCATCTACTTCCCATCATCCCAGCAATTAAACTGTGTTTATCACTGCTTAATACAACTTTATGGCACTGTGTACCGGATTTCAGGTTACTGGTTGTTTAGCTTCATATGGCTATTTAACTTCAAGTTGTTACAATTTCTTTAAGGGGGTTTATTTCATGGGACACTTTGAAATTAGAATTAAAAGTAACTTGGAAAACAAATTCTCGTGTTTTACTCTGTTGCGTCTCACCTTCCTGAAAAATGAAGTAAACAGAGTGACTTCATTACTTTTATTAATTACATTAAGGCTGATGGGATGAAAATATCTAATTGATTTAATGACACTCTAATGTCAGTAATGGCATCTGCCTCTATACAAGTATTAACACATCTCAAAATATTTTGTGTTGGTATCAAATTGTGGGCCCCAAAAAAGGATAGGAACTCCACAGGAAGACCAACAGAGTCAACTAACTGTACCCTTAGGGCTCTCAGAGACTGAACCACTAACCAAAGAGCACACATGGACTAGACTTAGGCCTCCTACTTATACATAGCAAATGTGCAGTTTGACTTTCATGTCGGTCTTGAACAACTGGAATGGGAGCTACCCCCAAAGCTGTTGCCTATATGTGGAATATGTTCTACTAGCTGGGCTTCCATGTCTGGCCTCAGTGGAAGAGGAAGCATCTAGCCTCACAGAGACTTAAAGTGCCATGGTAGGGGTTACCCAAGGGGCCCCCACTTGCTCAGAGAAGAAGGAGAAGGGTGGTGGAGAAGGATTGTGGGAGGGGGCAATGAGCTGGATATAAAGTGAATAAGTAAAAAAAAATAAATTAAAAAATAATTCTTTAGTGTCTCATGAAATACAACTGCTCTGAACAATGTATTTTTCCTATAAAATAACTGTAGGAAATGAACATCCCCCACAGGCATGGGTTTTACTAGCAATTTTTATTATAATAGTCAAGAAATATTTATTGAAAACCTATATCTTAAATGGAAATACAGATGGAAACCAAATAATCTGAGAATGTATGTCCAAGAACTGACAGAGAAACTACACTCATGATACCTCAATATAGCCGCCTAAACAAAAGACAAACAATGATAACAGCAATAGATGAGGAAGAAGGGAAATCTCAGAGGCTACCACTCCTACAGAAAAACATCACAGGCAACTAGTAACTTCTGAGATGTAGAAAATAGCCTCTCCCAAGATGAGCCCCACAATTGGTCATTTGATAAAACAATAATCATTCCTGAAATCATATATAGACAAGCTTCACTAAACAGACTCAGAAGGTTGTATTTATGTATTTATGTGTATGCAAATAAATATACATACATATGTAACAACAATAAGCAAAATGAGGCCATCAATTTGAGAGGGAGTGAGAGAAAATTTATGGGAGGGATTGGGAGAAGACAGGGAGAATGGGGAAAGTGATATAAATATATTTTAATTTAAAAGTAAAAAGAAAGGAAATGCCTTCCAGTCTACACCTGAGCACTGAGCATATCTTGAGCGTCAGATCTGCACCCAATCCCACAAAACCCAGAGGAGCCAGGAGCTCTAACCCACCCAGGATCTTACGTATCTAATATGGGGAAAAGGGCATGTTTGTGTTTTCTCTGAAGGATGCTGAAGGAGCATGGTGGCTGCCAGAATGATTGGTGAGACATGCTATTGCTGAGATAAAGAATGATGCTAACCTGTGAGCTTGCTGAATGCCCTGATAAGGGTCACTGGGAAGCTGTATTGGACATATGTTCCTGACCCACATTTGCTTGCCTATATTCCTAATGGGACAAACTGCCTTGCCTCAAGTTTTTAGACCTTGTGAGACAGAGAATCGAAAAGAGAAGGTTAGGCTTTAAGCAGAAGCAAGAGTGTAGTGGACTTGATTATTGCTGGTATAACAGCTTTAATTACATTAATTGCTAGCACCACTGCTTCTGCAATAGCTTTGACACAAGAAGTTAAGACAGCTACTTTTGTTAATCATTTAACAGAAAAATGTTACTAATATGTTGAGTATACAAGAGAATTTATACACAATGGTATAATGCTCTATATCCTATTCAAATTATTGGAAGGAGGTTCAGGGTTTAAGAGTTGGAAGGCATCATCTCGAGTGTCATGCCAAATACCATTGGAGTTGTGTTACTTTCAAAATTTCCAATGATAGTCATTATAATTAGAAAAAAGGTTTAAAGGCACTTGTAGGGTATTTGGCATAATTCTAACACCTCTCTGGATGTTTTAACTTTATATAGTGAGATTATGAATTTAAAGAATGCTGCTCTGCTGAGCTTTGATGCTGTAGATAATGTTGATAAAATTATACATGGCTGGAGGTCAGTATTTTCATTTTGGTCAAACCTCAAGAATGGCATATATAGCTTGATCATGCTAGCCCTTCTTTTCCTGGGAATACTTTTATACCTGCCCATCATGTTAAAGCTTGTCTCTAACAACATCAACATGTTGGCAGCCAAAGTACATGACTTGAAACTGAAAATGAACCCCCAGAGAGAGTTATTAATTTAACAGGCTGACAAGCCAAGGACAGGTAAAATTCTGCACAGAGCCTTACCAACCTAAGACTTACTAACCTAAGACAGAAGTGCATTGCTTTTGATAATGCATATTTCATGATGGATAAGGAAGGCATTCTTGCCAGAACCACCTAAGACAGGCTAGATCTGATTTATGCAATAAAAAGGGGGGAGAGATGGAGAGCTTTTAGGGCTGCCTGGCAGGAAACTGACATGGGCCAAGGGCAAGGAAATGGGCTGCTTGGAAGGAATCTGACATGGGCCAAGGACAAGGAAATGGACTGCAGGCAGAAATCTTACATTAAGCTAGAACAAAGAAGTAATTTCAGGCAGGAATCTAAATCTTAGGCTAGAACAAAGAAGTCATTTTGGGCAGGAATGCAAATATTGGGTTAGAACAAAGAAGTAATTACAGGAAGGAATCTAAATCTTAAGCTAGAACAAAGAAGTAGGCTTCAGGCATGAGAATGACTTTGGGCTAGGACAGGATAGTAGGCTCAGATATTTTGGTCATCCTGATGGGCCTTTAGAAATAGTGATCATGGGAGTGACCATGGGACTCTGTTTATTTTCTGCTTGTTCTTTGACTATCTGGGTTTATTGTCTTGCTTGTTCCTTGACTGTTTGCATCTGTTGTATTGCTGGTTCCTCAACCTAGAGCTGACCTTAATACTTGCATGTAATTTAAATGGTATACAAGCAAAAAAAGGAGGAAGAGGAATGGGATAGGGGGTTAATGTAGTGGGGGGACGGGGAAAGGACATAACCTCTGAAATGTAAATAAATAAAATATTGAGTTAAAAAAGAAAGGAGATACTAGTAAAGATAAAAATGGGCAAATAATATTTAATTGAGAAAGTCAGATAAAACTATTAAGTAAAGTTAATATCTGAAGTGTCAAAAATTAGATTTATTCTATTTAATGTGTGGGAGTGTTTCATTTGCATATAGGTATGTGTACCTAATCTGTGCCTAGTACATGAAGAAATCAGAAGGTGGCTTGAGATTCCCCCAAAACTGGAGTTACTGATAGTTATGAGCTGCCATGTGGGTGCTAAGAACTTAACCCTGGGCCTTCTGTAAGTGTAGCCAGTACTCTTAACTATGGAGCTATTTCCATCCTCTCCATAATTGTTTGCTTTTTTGGTTTGTTTGTTTCTTTGTTTCCTTTGTAGCTGAGGGAATCTTCTAGATAGGGTAGTTCTTCTCCAGCCTTTGCTATTTCTTTTTTGAGGGATGAATCTTGACATTTTATTTCTATTTTCAAACTACTGTGTGCATTTCTGAAGGTATGGAGGCTCATGCAGAGCTGAGGAAGCCCTGACTACTCTCCCCTCAGGAAAATCTGTTTCTTCTCAGAGAATGCTTTCTTTTCTAGGAGAACAAGTTGAGTGTTTTCTAGCTAGAACACATTACTAAAGAGGTAGGGTCTCTGGCTCCTATTCCCAGCTGCATCCTCAAACAATTGAGTGACCTTCCACAATTCAACTTCTCTGTGGCACTGTGGACATTGCTAACCAAAAGCAGAAAAGAGATAGAACATATCCTTAGCGTTTAGTCCAAACTTCTCGTCTGAAAGGTATAAGCGCTTGAAGAGAGGAAGGTCAGCACATGATGTCATTGCTTTCACCATATATTCATATCAGAAAAAAAGAAGCTTTCCGATTGTACTTTCTGGGAGGATGTTGTCAGGTATTAAGGAAGGCATGAACAGATAAGTAGGTGGTAGGCTGTTTTCCTGGCATAAAATACAACGTTTGCATCATGTCTTTCTGACAAAGTGGAATTTTAAAAACTCTTTCTAGCAAGGTGTGATGTGCACTAGAAATGTTTGATGAAAGAACACAGGGAAGTGATTGGGGACCTGGAAATATGGACTTGATTTGAACCCTTGGATGAAAATCCTCCTTTCTGGGCCATTTCCATGACTTGTAAGATTACAGTGATGACATTTGCATTCTCCAGCCCAGGATTATCTGGAGGGGAAGGAGAGCTCAGTTGAATTGCTTTAGTGGATGCATAAACCATGACATTTCCGGAAAGATAATTTTGATTAAAGGATCATAAAGCCTAAGTCCATTTGCCTCTCAGCATGGGCAGCAGAATTATACACAAGTGCGACATTTGCCTGAGTTGAAAGAGGAAATTATTCTTCATCATTGTCTGCATCTTAGTTCTGGGTTGAGGGAAGCCATAATTTTCAGATGGTGATGTCACATCCATTCCCACAACAGAGATTAGACCATACCACAAACACAGATTTATGCTTTCATGGGAGAAATCTTATGTTTTCAAACATTTGTCTTTAACAATGGGCTACTGGCAGGGAAGAAAGCTAGCAGGCACACATAAAAGTATGTATTGTGTTGTCAATTGGTGGACTACACACAGATCAAGGTACTGGTTACTGGGTGGAATCCACTTCTGTGATGTTCATGCATTAACCATTCCATCCAAGTCATAAACCAATCAGTGTCATAGCACATTTTGGTAAGATAATTACAAAAACATTTATCACAGTGAATGATAAAACTGTAGTTAAATATCAATGGAATTTCTATGTCAAAAACTTAGAGTTTCCATTTTTAAAATCCATATTTAATAATTGAGGAAATGGTAGCAAATGCATTGCTATTTGACCATCCTTCTCTGTAAACATACAGTTGGCTTAAACATCAAAACTCCTAGCTTTAAAAGTATTGCATTACCCAATTATTTTTTACTACCTAAGACTTATTAGTTTTTAATAATATCATGACCTTGGATGTAGTGGTTTCAGAACAAAGTACCTTGGGAAGTCATTGCCTGCATTTCAGCATCTGTTGATGAGTCTTTGTTTTATTATAATTTCCTTTTCTTATTTTTGGTATGAATGTGTATGGTATATATGTGTGTTCATCGTTGAATATGTATGTGGGTGTGATTGTACTTCCGTGTGGTGCACAGAGGTCAAAGTTAGGTATCTTCCTAGTTCTTCATCTTTTTTTCTTCTTTTGAGATAGAGCCTGTCATGGATCTTTGAGTTCACTACTTGTATTAGTCTGGCTTGCCAGTAACACCCAGATTTCTTCCAGTACTGTCACACAGATCTGGTATTACACATTCATGTTAGAGTACTCATCTTATTGATGTGGTTAGAATACTAGGAATCCAAATTGAGGTCCTAGACTTGCATAGCAAACACTTTAGAGGATGAGTTATCTCCTCAGACTCTGCTTTCCAGAAATGAGGCTCACATTTGGATCTCATCTTCCCAAAAGCCAGAAACAAATGAGAAAACAGTATCAATGACAAGATTTCATTGCTTCATTTTAACAAATATTTGTACATTTTATCCTTTGCAAGAGTAGGCTGTGCTCTTAAGCACTTAGCTAAGATCCCCAAGATGTGACTGAGAATACAGGAGATTACCTTGGTCCTTAGGGGTTGTAAAGTAGAAACATTCTTTGCAAGAGGAGCATCAGTAGCCCTCCTTTATACAAATGATAAATGGGCTGAGGAAGATATTGGGGGAAAGCACCCAGAACAATAGCCACGAATAATACAAAATATTTTGGTATATTTCTAACCAAGCAAGTGAAAAGCCTGTGTGACAATAACTTCAAGTCCCTAGAAAAAGAAATCTAAGAAGACCTTAGAAGATGAAAAGTATGCTTTCATGCTCATGGTTTGATATGATTAGCATGTAGAAAACAGCCATCTTACCCAAAGCCATCTACAGAGTCAATGCACTTCCGACCAAAATTTTAACACAATTTTCTACAGACATTGAAAGAGCAATTCTTAACATCATAGGGAAAAACAAAAATCCCAGGATAGCCAAAATAATTATGAATAATAAAAGAACTTCTGGAGTAATCACCTTCCCTGACATCAAGTTGTATTATAAAACAATAGTGATAAAAACAACATGGTATTGGTACAGAGACAGACATGTTGATCAATGGAATGAAATGAAATCAAAAACCCAGAAATAAAGCCACATACCTACAGACTCTTGAATTTTGATAAAGAAGCTAAAACTATACAGTTGGGGGGAAAAAAAAGCCTTCAACAAATGGTGCTGGTCTAACTGGCAGTCTGCACATGGAAGAATGCAAATTGACTCAAATTTATCACCCTGCACAAAGCTTAAGTCCATGTGGATCAAAGACCTCAACATAAAATGACATACACTGATCTAATAGAAGAAAAAGTGTGAAATAGCCTTGAACACATTGGCACAGGAGAAAATTTCGTGAACAGAACTCCAATGCTTTAGTCTCTAAGATCAACAATTGATAAATGTGACCTCATGAAATTGCAAAGCTTCTGTAAGGCAAAAAAAAAAACAAAACAACAAACAAACAAAAAATTTTCATTCTGACAAAATGGCAGCCTGCAGATTGGTAAAAGATCTTCAATAATTGTACATACACCAGAGGGCTAATGACCAAGATACTTAAAGAACTTAAGAAGTTAGACGCCCAAAAATAAAACCCCAAATAACCTGATTTTTAAAAGTAGTACAGAGCTAAACAGAGAGTTTTTGACATAGGAATCCCAAATGGCCAAGAAACACTCAAAGCAATGTTTAACATCCTTAGTCATCAAGGAAATGTAAATAAAAATCAAACCCTGAGATTTCACCTTACACCAATCAGAATGGTTAAGATCAAAACCTCAAGGGATGGCACATGTTGGCAAGGATGTACAGAAAGGAGAATACTCCTCCATTGCTGGTGGGATTGCAAACTTGTACAACCACTCTGGAAATCAACCTGGGAGTTCCTCTGAAAATTGGAAATAGTTCTACCTCAAGACCCAGCTATATCACACCTGGTCATATACTCAAAAGACGCTCCACCATCTCTACCATACCACAAGAACATGTGCACCACTATGTTCTTAGCAGCATTATTCATAATAGCCTGAAACTGGAAACAACCCAGATGTCCCTCAACTGAAGAGTGGATACAGAAAATGTGATTCATTTACACAATGGAATACTATTCAGCTATTAAAACAAGGACATTATGAATATTGTTGGCAAGTAAATGGAACTAGAAAATATCATCCTGAGTGAGGTAACCCAGACCCAAAAGGACATGCATGGTATGTACTCACTGATAAGTGGATATTAGCCAAAAAGTGCAGAAGACCCATGATATACCCCCACAGTCTCTAAGAAGTTAAACAAGAAGGAAGGTCCAAGGAGACTGCTTAAATTCCACTTAAGGGGAGGAAAATAATCATGGGAGGCAGAGGGAGGGAATGACCTGTGTGTGAGAGGGGAGTAGGAGGGGGAAAATGATCAGGATCAGGTATTGGGGAGACAAGAGAGAGGCCTAGAAGACCAGGAAAATGAATCGAAACATGCAGTTGCTGGGACTAGGGTTTGGGAGGAACCTTTAGGAAGCCTCATTAATCTGGGATGGGGGAGGCTCCCAGAACTCAGTGTGGGTTACCTTAGCCAAAATGCTCAACAATGCATGGATATGGAACCTGAAGATACCATCTCCAACAATCAGACAAAACCACCAGTGGAGGGATGGGAACCCTACCCACCTACAAAACTTTCAACCTAAAATTGCTCCTGTCTAAAAGAAATACAGGGGCAAAAATGGGGCAGAGCTGAAAGAATGGCCAACCAGTGACCTGCCCAACTTGAGAGCCATCCCATGGACTGGCAAGAATCCCTGGCACTATTACTGATGCTATGTTGTGCCCGTTCTCTAAGAGGTTCTACCACCAGCTGACTGAGACAGATACGGATACTTACAGCCAAGTCTTAGACTGAGGTGGGGATCCCTATGGAAGAGTTAGGGGAAGGATTGAAGGAGATGACAACCCCATAGAGAGACCAACAGTGTCAGGTAATCTGAAACCCTTGGAGCTCCCAGAGACTGAACCACCAACCAAAGAGCATGCAAGGGCTGGTCTGAGGCTCCTGGCACATATGTGGCAGAGGGTTGCCTTGTCTGGCTGCAGTGAAAGAAGATGCTCCTATTTCTGAAAAGATTAGGTTTAATAAAGGACACACAGAATC